>NC_079217.1:49058480-49142398 GCF_029633865.1 Lampris incognitus | reverse complement strand
CGCACACATGTACTGTAGAAGGGCAAAGGCAACACATGGCAAGTATACACAGTAAACTCCTGAGTGTTAATTTAGCTTCCTGAGAGTGTACAAATGGACCATTTGTACACTCTCAGGAAGCTAAATTAACACTCAGTTTTTTTACTGTGTAGGAGTTTTGTATTTTTTTTTCCCTCTATATTGTGTCTGTCTGTTCAGCTGTACTAGTGTGTGTGTGTGTGTGCTGTGTGTGTGTGTGTGTTGAATGTAAATATGTGAGCTTAGTTGTGTAGCGTTTAAAAACTAAAATGTAAAACCTGTAAAGAATAGTTTTCTTTTCTCTGTCTCTATTTTTATGCTGGACATCAGGCACGAGCGTTTCCTCCAGTATAGTGCTGAGGCGCAGGGAAGAGAGGGGAAGACACAGAGGACAGCTGAGAACAACAGATCAGAGAGACAACATCAGGGGAGGACGGTGTGGAAAAGGAGATTGGAGAACAGGAGTAGAAGGCGAAGAAGAGGACAGAGGCAACGGAAGAGAGGAAGGGTGGGGGGGGGGGGGGCTGCTGAGACAAAGATGGAGGAAAAGTCGATGGGGAAAAAAAGCCAGGGAGATAAAAAGAGGACACCAGTTTTAACGGAGGAGGGAATGAGAGACAGACAGAGAGAGGAAGAGGGATGAGAAGTGATATGATAAAAAAAAATGATAAAGAAGCGGATGACAGGAGGAGAGGGAAAATGGAAGGGGGTGTGAGAAGAAGGGGAAAAGGAGTAAATTGGAGGCAGTAAGGTTGGTAAATGTTTACTTAAAATCTTCCACTTCCGGCTTGGAAGATGGCGGCGCGAATTCGCATTTGCGGCGGCCTCACCCAGTACCGTCCATGCAGAGTGTTTGTCCACGTCTGCATCTAAGTTTGTCTTTGTTTGATGGCTGGGAGAGCTGGCGCTGGATCGGCTGGGAGAGCTTGGTCTGCTGCGTCCTGTGGGCCCAGGGACCACGGCCCTTCCTGGAGCTGCACCCACAGCGGAAACACCGAGGGCGGTCTGGACAGGATGCGGAAGCGGGCAGGCTAAGCTAACTGCTAGCCTGTGCAGCCCGGCAGCTCCGACAGTCGTCCTCGGGTTTGCTCTCTTGGACAGCTTTTTTTTTAATATGTTGGATATGTGTTTTTGTAGTTTTTGTAGTTTTTTATTTTTTTGTACTTTGGATATATGTGTTTTTGTAGTTTTTTTGTACTTTGGATATATGTGTTTTTGTAGTTTTTTTGTACTTTGGATATGTGTTTTTGTAGTTTTTGTAGTTTTTTTTACTTTGGATATATGTGTTTTTGTAGTTTTTTTTGTACTTTGGATGTGTTTTGGTCTTTGTGTTGCTCTGTGGGCCGGGGGAAACGATAGTTCGTATCATTTCCATCCATTATCCAAACATCTTGTCCTGCTCTCGGGGTCGCGGGGGTGCTGGAGCCTATCCCAGCAGTCACTAGGCGGCAGGCGGGGCGACACCCTGGACAGGCCGCCAGGCCATCACAGGGCCGTAGTTAAAGTCTCCAAGGATACACTTGGGGGCACCCGGACAGATCGAATCGAGCTTGTGTGTTTTGGTGGATGCGCTAGCTAGAACAGCTGTTGAAATTGACGAGGCAAGTCGTTTCATATCATGTGCACAAATACATGAAATGAAATTACACAAAAATGTTCCTGAGTCCTGATTTCTAAAATCAGCGGCATTCCTTATCTGATAGGCTTACTCGTTTAAACACACACACACACACACACACTTCCTCTTCCTCCCCTCAGTGTTAGATAATGCCAGAGAATAGTATGTAGGTATCGCCCTCCTCTCACTGCCCTCAGGAACAGAATTAAACAACACACATCCCTCCGATGTTCTCTCCTTCCCCACCGCTCCACTCACACCCCTTTTCTGTCACTTTCTCTCCTCTTTCCATCTGTCTCACCCCGATCACAAGCGTTCCCCCCACCCAGCGCCTGCCTTCTAGACATCTATGTCTCAGCTCCTCCCTAGCCACCTCTACTTCTCCATTCCTCAGTCTCTCTGTCCCACTTTCTGTCTTCTCCAAGCCACACTCCGTCCCTTTGTCATTCTATCCATTCCTCCTTTGTGTGTCCATCACCCAGTTGTTTTCCCTTTTCCCTCCAAACAACCGATTTGTCTTCACATTAAATTGCCCTCGAAAGACATGCATGTGGGCGCTCACGAGGCAGACAGACAGAAGGACATACAGACAGGCACACACACACAGACACACACACACACACACACACACACACACACACACACACACACACACACACACACACACACAGAAAGTAAGACAAACAGACAGACAGAAAGACAGACAGAAACAGACAAACAGACAGATAGGCACAGACAGACAGAGAGACAGACAAAAAGACAGACGGACACACAACACAGAAAGACAGACAGACAGGAACACACACACATGGACAGACAGACAGACAGACAGACAGACAGACAGACAGACAGACAGACATACAGGCACAGACAGACATACATAGAGACATACAGACAGACAGGTACACACACAGACAGACAGGCACACATGCACACAGACAGAGAGACACACACACACACAGAAAAAAAGACAGTCAGACAGACAGGCAGACAGACATACAAACAGACAGACAGGCACAAACACAGAAAGACACACACACAGAAAGACAGACAGACAGACAGACAGGAACACACAGAGACAGACAGACATACAGGCACAGACAGACAGACATACACATGCACACAGACACACACACACACAAGGTCTCTATGTGCATGCACACAACTATACACATGACGGCATGCTCAAAAAAGCACATTTAATACCTGCATACAAAGACAAGTACACTTTAGCACACACACAAACACATCAATACCTGTACACAAAGGCAAGTACACTTTAGCACACACAAAAATAAACACCCCCAGACACACTCACGTTGGAACAGTGCACAGAGGAAAACAAAACATCCTCCTACAGATGAACCCAGGTTGTATAAATGATTGTTCTTGTTCTGGTCTTGCTTGACTCTTGCTATTTAACTTTCATATCTTCATGATTGTTCTCTCTCTCTCGATTTTCTTTTTCTTTGGGGGGGGCGAGTTGTGGGGTTGAAGATTCAGCTTTACTCCTCCATAGCTCAATGGGTAGATGCTGTTGAAAGGACAGGGGAATGCATAAGCATCAACAGCTCGTGTTATTTATCTCCTCTGAGGGATTAAAACTTCTCTTCTCTAAAAGGCAACTTTTGGAAATTGCAAAAATACCTACTGTTGTTCCAATTTGTGTTATGAAACTACACAAGCTATGAAATTGTTTCATATGGCCCACAGTTGTGACACTCAGAGTGCAAAAGAAAATGTTGAAAACAAGAATCCAAGCAATAAATTGAAAGATAAAAACTTTAAGGTTTTAATCAAATAGGCAGTCATTCACAAACCCAGCCACTGAGGATGCACAAGCCAGTGCATCCTTAGTGCCGGTCCCAAGCCCGGACAAATGTGTGCAAGAGACCAGGTGGAAGGGGAGTAAGGCCAGGAGTATCGGAGGTGGGTTCAAACTCTTCTACCATGGTGTGAATGGGAGGAGTAATGGGGTAGGGGTAATTCTGAAGGAAGAGTATGTCAAGAGCGTGCTGGAGGTGAAGAGAGTGTCAGACAGAGTGATGAGTATGAAGCTGGAAATTGAAGGTTTATTGCTGAATGTTATCAGCGCATATGCCCCGCAAGTTGGGTGTGAGATGGATGAAAAAGAAGAATTCTGGAGTGAGTTGGACGACATGGTGGAGAGGGTACCCAAGGAGGAGAGAGTGGTGATTGGAGCCGACTTCAATGGACATGTTGGTGAAGGGAACATAGATGATGAGGAGGTGATGGGTAGGTATGGTGTCAAGAAGAGAAATGTGGAAGGACAGATGGTGGTGGATTTTGCGAAAAGGATGGTAATGGCTGTGGTGAATACATATTTCAAGAAGACGGAGGAACACAGGGTGATGTGCAAGAGTGGAGGAAAGTGAACACAGGTGGACTATATCTCATGTAGAAGGCGCGATCTAAAAGGGATTGGAGACTGCAAGGTGGTGACAGGGGAGAACGTAGCTAGGCAGCATCGGATGGTGGTCTGTAGGATGACTTTGGAGACCAAGAAGAGGAAGCGAGTGAAGACACAGCCGAAGATCAAATGGTGGAAGTTGAAGAAGGAAGACTGTTTTGTGGAGTTCAGGCAGGAGTTAAGACAGGCACTGGGTGGTAGTGAAAAGTTGCCAGGTGGCTGGAAAACCACTGCAGAAATAGTGAGGGAGACAGCTAGGGAGGTACTTGGTGTGTCATCAGGACAGAGGAAGGAAGACAAGGAGACTTGGTGGTGGAATGAGGAAGTACAGCAAATTATACAGAGGAAAAGGTTGGCAATGAAGAAGTGGGATAGTAAGAGAGATGAAGAAAGTAGACAGGAGTAAAAGGAGATGCAGCGTAAAGCAAAGAGAGAGGTGGCAAAGGCAAAGGAAAAGGCGTATGGTGAGTTGTATGACAGATTAGACACTAAGGAAGGAGAAAAGGACTTGTACCGATTGGCTAGACAGAGGGACCAAGCTGCAAAGGATGTGCAGCAAGTTAGGGAGATCAAGGATAGAGATGGAAATGTGCTGACAAGCGAGGAGAGTGTGCTAAGAAGGTGGAAGGAATACTTTGAGGGGCTGATGAATGAAGAAAATGAGAGAGAGAGAAGGTTGGATGATGTAGGGATAGTGAATCAGGAAGTTCAGCGGATTAGCAAGGAGGAAGTGAGGGCAGCTATGAAGAGGATGAAGAGTGGAAAGGCAGTTGGTCCTGATGACATACCTGTGGAGGCATGGAGATGTTTAGGAGAGATGGCAGTGGAGTTTTTAACTAGATTGTTTAACACAATCCTGGAAAGTGAGAGGATGCCTGAGGAGTGGAGAAGAAGCATACTGGTACCGATTTTCAAGAATAAGGGTGATGTGCAGAACTGTAACAACTACAGAGGTATAAAGTTGATCAGCCACAGCATGAAGATTTGGGAAAGAGTAATAGAAGCTAGGTTAAGAGGAGAGGTGACGATCAGCGAGCAGTAGTATGGTTTCATGCCACGAAAGAGCACCACAGATGCGATGTTTGCTTTGAGAATGTTGATTGAGAAGTATAGAGAAGGCCAGAAAGAGTTGCATTGTGTCTTTGTAGATTTAGAGAAAGCTTATGACAGAGTGCCGAGAGAGGAGGTGTGATATTGTATGAGGAAGTCAGGAGTTGCAGAGAAGTATGTAGGAGTGGTGCAGGATACGTATGAGGGAAGTGTGACAGTTGTGAGGTGTGCGGTTGGAATGACAGATGGGTTCAAGGTGGAGGTGGGATTACATCAAGGATCGGCTCTGAGCCCTTTCTTGTTTGCAATGGTGATGGACAGGTTGACGGACAAGATCAGGCAGGAGTCTCCATGGACGATGATGTTCGCGGATGACATTGTGATCTGTAGCGAGAGTAGGGTGCAGGTTGAGGAGAGCCTGGAGAGGTGGAGGTATGCACTGGAGAGTAGAGGAATGAAAGTCATTAGGAGCAAGACGGAATACCTATGCGTGAATGAGAGAGAGAGGACAGTGGAATGGTCAGGATGCAAGAAGTGGAGGTGACGAAGGCATTTGAGTTTAAAGACTTGGGGTCAACTGTCCAAAGTAATGGGGAGTGCAGTAGAGAGGTGAAAAAGAGAGTGCAGGCAGGTTGGAGTGGGTGGAGAAGTGTGTCAGGAGTGATTTGCGACAGAAGGGTATCAGCAAGAGTTAAAGGGAAAGTTTACAAGATGGTTGTGAGACCAGCTATGTTATATGGTTTGGAGACAGTGGCACTGACGAAAAGACAGGAGGCGGAGCTGGAGGTGGCAGAGTTGGAGATGCTAAGATTTTCACTGGGAGTAACGAAGAAGGACAGGATTAGGAACGATTATATTAGAGGGACCGCTCAGGTTGGACGGTTTGGAGACAAAGCAAGAGAGGCAAGATTGAGATGGCTTGGACATGTGTGGAGGAGAGATGCTGAGTATATTGGGAGAAGGATGCTGAATATGGAGCTGCCAGGGAAGAGGAGAAGAGGAAGGCCAAAGAGGAGGTTTATGGATGTGGTGAGGGAAGACATGCAGGTGGCTGGTGTGACAGAGGAAGACGCAGAAGACAGGAAGAAATGGAAACGGATGATCCGCTGTGGCGACCCCTAACGGGAGCAGCCGAAAGTAGTAGTAGTAGTAGGCAGTCATTCACACGTGGTTGTCATTTCAGGTTTTCGTTATTTCCTCTTCTAATTCCAGTTTTGGTTTGGGGTCAACATCCCAAATAACCAGACAAATTCTGCAGAGAACATTTACTGAACCTAAAGGAATGATGGGCAGGAAGCCACATTGACTCAGGTGGCCGTGGGACAACCAGCAGTCCAAGATCCTCTGTGAAGTGATCTGTAGGAGCAAGAGAGAATAGATGGACACCAGGAAGCTGCTAAATTAACTTCAAACTGGAACTCACGTTGGCCCCTCTCCAGTCACATTATAATCTAGTCCTGATCAAAGCATAATTCTGTTTTTTTTTCACAATCTGGGTCTGGGTCATGCATATTGGTTGTGATAATGAATATATGGTTTCCGCTTCCAGTGTGGAAACATGGTGGCACAAAATCACGTTGGCAGAAGTCTTGTCTTTTTTTTATTATTATTGAACAAAACAGCAGGAACAAAACATAGACGGAGGGCACAAGATGAGTGAAAAATAATAAAAACATACAATAATGGAAGTACAAAAGCAAATGAGCATTATTTTATAGAAACAAATTAACAATCTACATTAACATTTCCCATAGATGCGATAATTTACCAACCTTAGTATTTTTTGAATGCTTAATACTTTCTAAATATTTTGAAAGGTCATTTTTGAAAATGGGAATGGTCTACAGTTACTACATTTACATTAATGAATACAGAATTTGGCAAATATAAAGATAAAAATTATTACAAAATATTTGTCATCCTCATCTTTTGTGTAATCAAAAATCCCAAAAAGAATGTCTTTAAAGGAGAAATAAATATAATTAAAGGACATTTGTATAAAGACAAGAACATCTGACCAGAATGTTTCTGTACAGAAACATGTCCACAACAGGCGTACAGTTGTTTCAGGCGTGGAGTTACAAAAAGAACAGCTGGTGTCAATGTCCTTTTTAAATCTGGAAGAAAGAAAAAAGTTTGACCAGTTAGTATTTATGCAACAACTTAAATGATACTTCTCTCACCTTATTTGTTAAAAGATATTTATATGGTAAAGACCAAACTTTTTTCCAAAGAATACTATCAACAATACCATTCCAATATGAGACCACATGAGGTACTGTGATGTTATCTTGTTGAAAACATGAGCTAATTCTTTTTCTGATGTGATGACTGGCTGAAAAACATATTTTTCCCACATTTGTTTCACAAGAACCAAAAGCTGAAACAACAGGAGTAGAGAAAGAATCCCTCTTAACAGCATAGTCACACCTGAAGTAATGGCATCAAACACAATAGAGGATTATTTTGGCAGATTTCTCTCAGTATAAACTGAGAGAGGGGTTCAGAATAGTTATATAACTGACCATCTGGTTTAAGTAACTGACCAACCTGTATAATGCTAACTTTAAACCAGTTTTCAAAAGAAATTGTATTAATTTTTGTAGGTAATGTTCCTGCTGTTACAGATAAAATACTTGTGGGGTGAGAAATTGTGTTAAAAGATGAGAGACCAGGAGAGAAGCATCTGTCTGTGAAAGTTGGACAGTTTGATGGGGATCTTTGAGATGTCATAGTTGCAGACTAATAAAAACCTCAAGCCACCTAGTATTTTAGAAAATATGTAGGAGGGGATAACATTCCAAATGGAGCTGGGGTTGTTTGGAAAAATGCTTCAGCCAATTTATTTTGAATGAGTTGTTTAACGTTGTGAAATCAAGAAAATGTAGGCCACCACATTCAAAAGTATTCATTAATACAGATTTTCTAATGAAGTGGACCCTTTTTCTCCATACAAAGTCCAATAGCATTCTATCAATTTTTTAAGAGTATGAACATCAACGTATAAAGGGAAAGCTGCATAATTAACCCTGGATAGATATTCAGCCTTAGAATGTAAAATTATGCCCTTCAAGGATACATCTCTGAGTAAAGTTTCTTTTGAGTATTGTCAATGATTGAAGAGAAGTTTGAGGGACATCTTGTTTTACTTCTTTAGTTATGAGAATTCTGAAGGGATATTGCAAATAGATGAGATATTGCATTTTTTATTGCCATTAGTTCACATTTATTTAAATTCAAGCACAGTTCAGAAGCATCAGAAAAGGATCCAATTAAATTTAAAGCAATGGGAACTTGAGATGCATCTTTCAGAAATAATGTGGTGTCATCAGCCAGCTGACTGATGATAATAGGTCTATCTGCCACCCTAATCCCACATCCCACTCAAATGACTATGTGAGACATATGTGGCAAGAAACTTAGAGACAATCAAAAATTTTTTTTAAAAAAAAGGTAAGCAGAAATTGGGCAACCTTATTTAATTCCACGGGATAAATAAAATCGAGGGGAAGTTCCATATGTTAGTTTAATTGAGCTGTTGTTATTATTGCATAACGTTTTTAATTGTTTGGCAAAAAAGGACCAAAGCCACATTTTTTTCCAATGCTTTGAAATAAATATATGCTCAACAGAATCAAATGCTTTATAAAAATCGAGAAAGAAAATAAAGCTGTCTGTAGCAATGAGATCACAATGATCCAATACATCTAATACAAGTATAATAGTATTTACTATATGTCGATTTTTCATTAATCCAGATTGTGATTCGTCTATAACTGAATTTAGAACCTCTTTCACTCTATTGGCAAACAGCAAAGCCAGGATTTCATAATCCTTATTAAGGAGTGATATAGGATGCCAGTTAGCAATAGAACATAAATATTTTTCAGGTTTTGGTATCACAGTAATGATGCTCTGAGTCACTGAAGGTCGTAGGGACTCTTTCTATGCTTTCTTTGTACACTTTTGTCAAAAAATTAGAATTTGCTGTGCAAATTATTTATAAAGTTCAGCTGTAATACCATCATTTCCAGGTGATTTATTATTCTTCAAGCAAATAATTATTTGAAGAACTTCTTCAGCATTAATATGATAATCACAAAGAGCTCTCATCTTCAGAAAGACTTACAGTGATTAATATAATCTAAGAAAGAAGCAGCAAGTTCTTCACAATAATTGGATTGATAGTTTTCCATAAAATTTAGCACAGTAGTCTGCAATCTCATAAGGGTTCTCAACAATTTTATTGTTAATTCTTAATTTGTCAATGCAAGAGGTTTTAGAGCAATATTTCTCCAGCCTAAAGAAACAGGATGAATTTTGTTACCCTTCTTCAATCCATTTACTTCGGGATCTGATAAATGCCCCTCCTGCTTTGAGTTTATATATGTCATCTAATTTATTTTTAAGCCTAATATATTCACATTTTTCTATATCAGTAAATTATCTTGCTTTGAAAATGAGGATAACTTGGATAGAACATCTTTTCCATCTGCAGTTCTGTTGTTAGCTAAGTCGCTACCACACTTCTGCAAAAATGTCCTACTTCATATTTACACAATTCCCAATTAAAACCATGTCATTTTCAATTTTTGCCTTGTTCCAATAGGTGTTAATAAGATTGGCAATTATGTCCTTTATCTATGAAACCTGAAGGAGTGAATTATTTAATTTTTACAAAGAAGCTTTTTGGCAGAATGTGAAGAAAGGGGGATTGAAACATGGATTACCCTGTGGTCAGTTTAAGGTGGACGATAAACAGTGTCTAGTATAGTAGGATTTGGCCCATTGATTTGTTGGGCAATGGACTCCAATGAAACATGCACAGGCACAGTTATGGAAGACACTTTCCACTTTTCACTGTAAAGTATCGTGACGCCACCCCCCTCTGCCGGTGTCACGGGATTTGCAGATACACACAAATCCAAGAGGAATAGTTTGATTTAATAAAGGGTATGCATTGACGTCACTTTCCCACTGGAACACGCCCCCTCAGTCGCAGTGACTGAGATGGTCCTCACTGCAGAACACGAGATCCAGGGGGCAGGGATGGATCTAGATCCAACTCCTCCTACTTTATATACTCCGCTCCACCACATGGACTAGCATATTGGAAGTTGCAAGACGAAGGCGGAGGCGAGGAAGTCCGTGGTCGTTGCCGTGGTCGGAACGTTTGAGAGTGCTTTTCTACCATTTGGTCGCACGAAACTGTAACACCTATGTCTATAAGTCTACATTTGGTTGAACTCATCATGTTGTACGGCTGTAAATAATGTTTGCAGTTAAAAAAAATGTGAATGTTTTGATAGCGTCCACACTTTTAGATCACGCTGAGTCGTTTGCCACTCAGTGCCGCGTCACCGCTGAGAGTTCCGCATCTGTGACGTCCCCGCATACCCTCTATTGTGAAAAGTCATTGGGTTGTTGCCACGTGTCAGTCAAGCATTAAAAACAAAATCAAACTTATGATCATTCAGTAGATCATGAAGTAGGAGTCCCTTGTTGGTTAGCGAGCGGACATTAAATAACCTGACGGTGAGATTATTTTTTCGGGTTTGGTGGTAGCCGACCTGGCTAGGTTAGCTAAGTGCGCTGTGGCCAACAGTCCGCCGGGACTTTCTTGAGGGACCAGGAATGGGAGATCAGACGGGACGTATTGGTTTTGTGTCATCGAAACTGAAGCTCCGGCGAATGTGTTTCCGACGAAAATGACGAAACATGTCCCGGTGAAGATGCAGCGCTGGTGGTGGCTCAGAGAGGTGAGGTCGTAGCCGAAAAACCGCTCTCGTGTATTGACGTACGGTGTTACTGGGTGGAGTATCAGAGACGGTGATCCAGGCAGACATAAGCCGTATAGTAAGCAGCCCATGGAAGCACACGTGTTGTACCAAACGTAGGCTCCGGAGTAGAACGACAGTATGGGGGGTGTAATATTTGCTAGTAATATTTGATTTGCTAATGTCCCTTACGGCTTTCCGTAGCGCCACAACAAAGTCACGTGATGTACGTAACAACGTCAGTCGGAATCCGGTCGATGAATAAACACCCAGCACGAGAGAAGTCGTCCTTGCTTTATTAATGTTATAAGTTAACATAGCCAGAGGGCACAGATCATTACATGGTGTCAGAGTAGCGGAGTTTAAATACCCAATATGGATTCGTACGGCGTTCCAGCTCCACGGATGGACTGGGAATCGGCGAACTTACCTGAAGCATGGAGACGATTTCGACAAACAACGGAGCTAATGTTCACGGGCCCCCTGCGCGGGAAGAATGAAGAGGAGAAATGCAGCTACCTCCTGCTCTGGATAGGGGAAAAAGGGCGCGATGTGCACAACACTTGGACACTCAGCGGAGAACAAGCCAAGAAGCTAGAAACGTACTACGATAAGTACACTGAGTACATCACCCCCAAAGCAAACCCGATTTATGCCAGATATAAATTTCATGAAAAGATGCAGGGAGAGAGTGAATCCTTCGAACGATTTGTAACTGAGCTAAAGCTCCTAGTCAAAGACTGTGGCTACCCAAATGCCGACGAGATGGTCAGGGACCGCATCGTGTTTGCCACCAACTCACCCAGAGTGAGAGAAAAGCTACTTAGCCAGGGAGCTGAGCTAACGCTAGAAAAAGCCATAGATGTAGCCCGCTCACACGAGCTAGCAAAGCAACAGCTAAAGTCTATGGGCCAGGGCAGCACACATGAAACGGTGCACGCAATAGGCAGAAAGACTTACAAACCGAACGCACCCAAAGCAGCTAACGCTAACTTCAGACAAAGGGAGGGTAACGTTAGCACCGCCGCTAGGGCGTGTAGCTATTGTGGAGGGCTACACGGCGCTAAAGCCACTTGCCCAGCTAAGGGTAAACAATGCATTAAATGCAAGAAGCTCAATCATTTTGCTAAAGTATGCAAGTCTAGCTCCCAGGGACAGACAAAGTACTACCGCGGCACAGTACATGCCGTCGGAGAGAACCCAGAAGAGTACACCACTGACAGAGAGCAGGAAGAACTGTACTTCGACAACATTACAGTGGAGAGCACCGCTGTGGGAGAACAGACAGAGCTGTACATAGACTGCATCTCAATAGAGAACAACGGAAAAAGCAACGAGCAGGCTTACGTAGAGGTTGGAATTGGCACACCTCCACAGAAGGTAAAGTTTAAACTAGACACTGGGGCACAGGCCAATACTATTCCCACCAACCTGTTCCAGGCGCTGTTCAAAAATGTGACACTGAAACCAGCAATACACAGACTCACTGAATATGGAGGAGGCGCGCTGAGCGTGAAAGGCACATGCAAACTCAAATGTAAGTACAGAGACAATGCAATTATGCTGGACTTTTACGTCATTGACACAAACGCCCCACCAGTCATGGCAATGAAAACATGCCGTGACCTAAACTTGGTAAAAATAGTGATGGCTGTGAGCGAGGAAAACAATGTCACATCACAGAGCATAATGGATGAGTATGCAGATGTTTTCCAGGGAATAGGAGAGTTCCCAGGCGAGTGCACCTTCCGCGTCACACCAGATGCAACGCCGGTCGTCTGCCCGCCACGCAGAATCCCCATCGCCCTACGCAGCAAACTGAGGGACGAGCTTGACAGCATGGAGAAAGGCGGCATAATCTGTAAGGTAACAGAACCCACAGAATGGGTGAACGCACTCGTCATTGTTGAGAAGCCAAAGACAGGCAAACTTAGAGTGTGTTTAGACCCCAGAGCTCTTAACAAAGTGATACAACGACCTCACTACCCCCTCCCCACGCTGGAGGACGCCACCACAAAGCTTGCTGGAGCTGAGTACTTTAGCGTGTTAGACGCGCGGTCAGGCTATTGGGCCATCAAACTGAGCACTGAATCCTCAATGTTGACGACATTTAACACAGTGTTTGGCAGGTATCGTTTCCTCAGACTGCCATTCGGAATCGTGTCCGCTCAAGACGAGTTCCAGAGACGCGTGGATGAAACATATGAAGGATTGGACGGTGTGACGGCCATAGTGGACGACATACTAGTGTTCGGCAAGACTAAAGAGGAACATGACCAGCGTCTCAGAGCGATGCTGAAGCGCACAAGGGAGCGAGGGGTGCGGCTCAACCCCGACAAGTGTCACATATGCGTGTCCGAGGTAAGCTACTTCGGCCACACGCTCTCACACGAAGGCATCAAACCAGACCCACACAAGGTGAAGGCGGTCAAGGACATGCAACCCCCACAGAACAAAGCAGAGCTGGAGACAGTCCTCGGCATGATCAACTACCTCGCCAGATTCGCTCCACACCTCTCACAGATAAACTCACCCCTCAGACAGCTTCTGAAACAGGACAGTGAGTTTGTGTGGGATGCAGTCCACGACAAGGCGTTCCAAGAGATGAAGAATCTCATTACACAGCACCCAGGTCCAGTACTCTCATATTTCGACCCGCAGAAAGAGCTGCGACTCCAAGTGGATGCATCCAAAAGTGGCCTTGGGGCTGTCATGCTCCAAGATGGCAAACCAATTGCCTATGCGTCCAAGTCACTCAACAGCACTGAAGAAAACTACGCACAGATAGAGAAGGAGCTCTACGCTGTGGTCTTCGGCTGCAAGAGGTTCCACGAGTACATGTATGGACGAAAAGTGATTGTGGAGTCAGACCACAAGCCTCTGGAGGCAATACTAAAAAAGCCACTGGCAGCAGCACCACCCCGGCTGCAACGGATGATCCTGGCGCTCCAAAAATACGACATCCAAATCATCCACCGCCCCGGTAAGGACATACCGGTGGCCGACACACTGTCACGCAAGTCAATAGAACACCACGACAGTGACCTACAGGAAGGGATGGAGGCCCAAGTGCACACAGTCCTCAGCAACATCCCTGTGAGCGACACAAGACTCACAGAAATCAAGCAGGAAACAGCGCAAGATCCACAGCTCACCGCACTCAGACGAGCCACACTCACTGGCTGGCCAGACACAAAGAAAAAGTGCCCGCCCAGCATCCAGGAATACTGGAACCACAGAGCAGAAATCTCAGAAATGGACGGTATCCTGTTCAAAGGTGAGAGAATCATTGTCCCCCAAAAGCTTCGCAAGGACATGATACAGCGCATCCATGCCAGCCACCTTGGCGTGGAAAAAAGCAAATGCCGAGCAAGAGACTTACTGTTCTGGCCTGGCATGGGGAAACAGATCGAGGATGCGGTAGCAGACTGCAGCATATGCCAAGAACGGCGCAGCGCAAATGCAAAGGAACCAATGATGTCACACGCCATACCCGAGCGGCCGTGGCAAGTGATAGGCACAGACCTATTCACATGGAACTCACAGGACTTCATAGTCACTGTGGACTACTACTCCAGATTCTTCGAGCTAGAAAGACTTTACAGCTGCACCTCATCTGCCGTCATCATGAAGCTGAAAGCAGCAATGGCTCGACACGGAATCCCCGAGACTATCATCAGCGACAACGGTCCGTGCTACAGCTCTGGTGAGTTCCGCAACTTCTCACAGACATGGGGTTTCTCACACACCACCACAAGCCCCCACTACCCACAGAGCAACGGCCTCTCCGAGAAGACTGTCCAGACGGCCAAACGCATCCTGGACAAAGCCAAAGCTGAGAACAAAGACCCCTACATGAGCTTACTGGAGTATCGCAACACACCGGTGGACAACCTGAAATCACCGGCACAGCTACTGATGAGTCGGAGGCTGCGGTCCATTCTCCCATCAACAGCAAAACACCTGCAGCCACAGATCGCCAGTCAGGAGGATGTTCACAAAAGGAGAGAGGTATGTCAACAGCGCCAGCAGGCATACTACAACCGAACAGCCAAACCTCTGCCCCACCTGCCCGCAGGCACACCAATCCGCTTCCGGCAGGAGGATGGATCCTGGAGACCTGCAACTGTGGAAAGACCAGCGAACACAGACAGGAGCTACCACATCCAAACCAAAGAAGGTCAGATCTACCAACGCAACCGTCAACACCTGCGACAAAGCAGAGTGAACACTCACACTACGCACACACACACTTCACAGCAGACTGTTACCAGCGCTAACAACAACACACAAGCCCATCAGCAAGAGCATGCTGAACCTCCAGACACGAACAATCAGCGACAACCAGACACACAGCCTGGTTACACCACGAGGTCAGGTCGCACGATCAAACCAAGACAAATCCTTGACTTATGAATGTTAAAAAAAGAGAATTTTACACCAACCTGTACTATACCTGCTATGTTTTGAAAAGAAATATTTACAGCGTTCACTTACCTTGTGTACCTACCTGCTGTTTGCAGTTACCAGTAATGAAATGAAAAAAAAGATGAAATGTTATTACGGTGTCACATTTAGACAGTGAAGGAAATGTTTTACACTACTTTGTTGCAGTCCAGTTATATAAGAGTTCCACTTTCATATTCTTTCTTATTAAGATTGTATTCGCTTATAAACGTGCTCAACGTGGTCTGTATCTCTGCAGAGAAAGCAGCACTTTTCAGAAAAAGGGAGATGTAATATTTGCTAGTAATATTTGATTTGCTAATGTCCCTTACGGCTTTCCGTAGCGCCACAACAAAGTCACGTGATGTACGTAACAACGTCAGTCGGAATCCGGTCGATGAATAAACACCCAGCACGAGAGAAGTCGTCCTTGCTTTATTAATGTTATAAGTTAACATAGCCAGAGGGCACAGATCATTACAGGGGGGGGGGGGGAATCGAGCAGGGTTGTCAGATTAAAACAAGAATAAAAACAAGCAAACGTTTCTGAAATTGTCAGCAGAATGAGCTGCTGACAATTGGCTAAAGGAACAATAGAGACAACGACGGAGCAAAAATCAACAGAGATCCAGAGGGCAGCAGCGGCTAGTTTCGCCAGCGTTCGCCCGAGCGGAAGTGGTTATGTCTAACTATCCCACGTGGCAAATCCAGAAACGTATTGGGTCGTTGTTAGATGGGATACAGCCACGGACGGAAGTGACGCAACATTTCGCCGGGCATATTTCGTTGCTATGGCGATAGCTAGCCTAGCTAGCCTCCTGAGCTACTGCGAGTTTGGACTTTGGTTTTTTAAAGCCAGGTGAATGAGGAGTCGGATGAATCAGTTTTACTCAAAATAAATACAATTTCACTTAAAAAAACTGGTAATTGTGTATTTTAAATGAACTATCTCTATTGCTTGTGTGTAGATATTGCTTGCCAACGCTAGCAAGCCAGCTAAGTCTATATAAAATGGTAGCTAACGTTACCTGGTGTCTGCGACACTGTAGCCATTTATCAATAGAGATAACATTCTATTTAAAATGTTAATTATGTGCATTTATCCCTATTAAGTACTCGCGTTTGCCATGCTCCGCCAGGAGTGAGGGGCGGGAAATAAACTACAATGTATCAGATTCATCGCCAGTGCATGGACACCATATAACCAAACATTTGTCCTGCTAGAGTTACATGCTTAATGTGGTATTTCGAAGTAAAACAGTCCTACATTAATTACCAGCCGTTATCTGCACATACTGACATACCTTTCATGGTTCAGCCAGAGTCAGACAACGAATTTCGTCAGGGTGTCCCTCCTCACATTTTTTTTAATCCCATCAAAAGATCTACGCAAAGGGAAACTGTGAAAATAGCCTTCGTGGGCTTCTTCTGGATTTGCCGCCATGTCTCTCAGGAGGTTAGCTAGGCTAGCTAGTGCCATAGCAATGAAATACGCCCGGCGAGATTTTGCGTCACTTTTGTCTATGGCTGTAACCCATCTAGCTACAAAAGGACCCCACCCTTAGCAATAGGACCACTCTTAACACTGACCAAGTTTGTCTGCTCCAGAAGCTGTGTCTTCAGTCCACGTACATCACATACAGGGGGCAGTACTATAGGCAGAGGCATGGGTGTGCTATGGGTTCGCCTGCTTCACCTATAGTGGCCAACTTCTATATGGAGGAACTGGAAAAGAGGCTCTGATGTCCTATCCAGAGACACCACCAAGCCATTGGTTCATATTTGTGGACGACATCTGGGTTAAAATTAAATCTCAAGACAAACCACATTTCACCGACCACATTAACTCTTTGGACAACCACATCAAGTTCACCAGGGAGGATGTGAAAAATGATAGGTTAGCCTTCTTAGACTGTGAAATTGCAATTGGTGATGGGGGCATTTGATTGTTGATGTTTACCATAAACCAACACATACTGATCAGTACTTAAGGTTTGACTCTCATCACCCACTGGAGCACAAACCAGGAGTCTTCAGGACGCTGTACTACCGAGCTGACAATGTCCCCACCGACACAGCGGCCGGGGAAGGGGAGAAATCCCACATTAAACAGGCCCTGGTTAAGTGTGGATATCCTAACTGGGCGTTTGTCAAAGCAAGGAAGATGCTCAAACAGTGCACCAGCCAATCGAAGAGAAGAGAAGGACAATAGCTGTCTAAACATAAGCCAGTGGTGATTCTGTATGTGGCGGGAGTGTCGGAACAGTTGAGACGCATATTTTCCAAACACAGTGTCTGAGTTGCTTTCAAACCCCAAAACACACTGCTGGTCCACCTCAAGGATCAGGTCCCCCAGAACAAACAGAGCAATATAGTGTTCGCTGTTAAGTTCCCGGAGGATTGCCGTGACTTGTGCATTGGGGAAACTAAAGAGGCGCTGGCAAAGAGGATGGCGCAACACAGGAGAGCTAACACGTCAGACCAGGACTCCACAGTCTACACCCATCTACAGGCCAGTGGCCACTCTTTCAAGGATAAGGATGTGCACACCCTTGATAGGGAGGAACGATGGTTTGAATGGGGAGTCAGAGAGGCCATCTGTGTGAAGAGGCAATGACCCTCCCTGAACCGGGGGGGGGGTAAGAGTATATCTGTCGCCATGTTACAATGCTGTGATTGCAACTACTCCCCAATCCTCTGTGAATAGTACACATGGCCACTTAAACTCTAGTTAATGGCCATGGCAATTTGCATATGGAACCGATCATTTTCGGTCGTTATGCTACTGTATTGTTTTTAGCAATGGGGATACCTGCGGTCAGATGAGACTGAAGAGATCACATAAACGTTTGTCTCAATAAACATTATGTCTAGATGAACCAATTCACCTTGCTGTGATTCATTTCTATCAGATGTTTTGTTTTCTACCCCCCACTGAACTCGCGTCTAGAAATTATTTTGTTTCGTTATTATTCTCAATTGATTTCAACTGCGCTGTTATTCTTGCCTCAGCTGAATGATTTCCATCTCTGAAACCTCATCCTATCATCAAGACATTGTTCTGAAATTAACCTCGTTCATATAGTACTTAGCTGCGCTAGCAGCATGAGCAGCGGTATGTGCTGCTCAGCGGCAGTGTGGACGACTTCATACTCCACATTTCCTCTCCTGCTGCCATGCATGCCTGACTGCATGTGCTCTCTCTCTCTCTCTCTCTCTCTCTCTCTCTCTCTCTCTCTCTCTCTTACACACACACACACAGACGGCCCTCATTTTATCTTTTGTAGATGTGTCATATAATCTCATGTGGGATGGGACACTTATTGTGCGTGTAGTTTTTTTTCCATGCCTTATTTAAATGATTACTAAGAATACACCATTATTTACAGAAACAGCCTAGGGTGGTGCTGTAGTCAAGTAGAGGGCCACACACACACACACACACACACATGGTGGTAATCTCTATCATTTTTTTTTTTTTACAAGGATGAGTAAAGAGGATGGCTTCGCATTGTTGCCTCCCAGCAAGCGGGTTGTGGGTTCAATCCTGGCCCCTCTCTGTGGGGGATGCTTTGAGCCCATACATTTGTCCATAGGTATAAATGATGAGGGTCAGTTTGTGTCTGTGTGTGTGTGTGTGTGTGTGTGTGCGGGGGGCGGGGGGGGAGGGGGGGCTGGAACAGACTGCCGATCTGCACAGGGTGTCTCTTTGCCTCCTACCCGTTGCCTACTGGGATAAATTACAGTCCCTCGTGACCCTGAGATGCACCACTCTAGTAGGGACAATGAATGAACGTGAAGGAACGGTTCATAAACGGGTACTTCCTGTACATTACTCACTATAACATCTCGAAGGCGGTGATGTGTGTGTGTGTGTGCATGTGTTTGAGGGATATTAAAAAAAAATTGTCCCCTAAAAATCCATTGTTAACTTGACAGTTAATTTAATTTCCGCTAACAGGGGTCAACCAATCCTTCAGCAGCCACTTCACATTCAACTCTCGCCCACAGCCACATATGGGAGTTGTCCGGTAAAAGTGCAGTCTTGACAAAAAGCCCACCGGAGCTCTGCGTCTGGTGAAATCCCACCTGTCATAAAACCACCGACGCTAAACCTGCAGGCTCGTGTGACATGAAACCGCTGATGCCTGTTCACCGGGGCAATGCTTTTCTTTTCTGTTTTTTTTTTCTTCCCCCAAATGTATTTCTACTTAAAATATACCCATGGTATGTATTATTCCATGGGCTTTTCTATTAGTAATCTAACCAAGTTGGCTTTACTCTAAGATGAAGACTTGCCCTGTCGCCATCTTGTTCCTCTATTTTCTACCACTGGAGTTTCAGGTGCTATGACATACATAATGTATACACTTGTAATAATAGATCATTTGAATTTTTCAGTCAGAAAATTTTACTTGTGTGGGGGGGGTGTCCGGGTGGCGTGGCGGTCTATTCTGTTTCCTACCAACGTGGGGATCGCCGGTTCAAATCCCTGTGTTACCCCCGGCTTGGTTGGGCGTCCCTACAGACACAATTGGCCGTGTCTGCGAGTGGGAAGCCGGATGTGGGTATGTGTCCTGGTGGTTGCACTTGCGCCTCCTCTGGTCAACCGGGGCACATGTTCAGGGGGCAGGGGGGACTTGGGGGGAATAGCGTGGTCCTCCCACACTCTACGTCCCCCCTGGTGAAACTCCTCACTGTCAGGTGAAAAGAAGCGGCTGGCGACTCCACATTTATCGGAGGAGGCATGTGGTAGTCCGCAGCCCTCCCGGGATCGGCAGAAGGGGAGGAGCAGTGACGGGGATGTGCTCGGAAGGGTGGGGTAATTGGCCGGATATAACTGGGGTGAAAAAGGTGGAAACACCCCCCCCCCCAAAAAAAAGGTTGCTTGTTTCCCCAACAGGATGCTCGGAGTCAGATTACCACAGCTTCACTTTTATTAGCAGCCAAACTGCCATCTACTCGTTGATGCCTTCACTACTACTCGGGGTGTAATTCATGCTAAAGTGGATTACTTTGTTTTGAGATTGGCCTCCTCTCATTTTTACATGCACAACTCGACTGCCTGCCAGTAAAACGCAGCATGCTGCAAATCAAGTTGAGTGAAAGGCGAGCGGCTCTCTGATTGGATGCAGCCAATCAAATCTAGAAGAGGGGTTTCTTGAATTGAGGTTGTCATGCTGTGCTCAACATTCAGGTGAATGTTGTGCCCCAGTGGTCACAGGCTCGAAAACCAGTAGATATACCTCTGGTTCATTACTGCTTCATGTCAGTGATGGAGCTACCATTGCTTTAGCTAATTAAACTGTCGCACTGTGGGTCTGATCCCTGTTATGAGAACTGTTGGATTAAACTAGCGAGCTAGGTGCACATGCAGCTCATGATCCAGATGCTGAGCCTGCAGCCACTTATTTGCTGGGGGGTTTAAATTTAGGTCAGTGTATGAGCCCCCTTATCCCCTGCCCTGGTGTGGTACTACATTGAATGGGTTATTACACACACACACACACACACACACTATTCATCATGGACAGAGGTTGTCAAAGTGTTGTGCTTCGACCTCCATCAGTCCCTGAAAACCACCTCCTGTTGAAACTGGTTTTATTTTTGTGGTCTTTGTGCACTGTGGCTTCGTAGCCCAGGTGATCGGAGACACAATTTAACCCCCATTGCACAATGAATGGGATGATTGTGCTGACATGTGGTGGACTGGTGGCCTGTCCAAGGTGTCTCCCCGCCTGCCGCCCAGTGACTGCTGGGATAGGCTCCAGCATCCACGCGACTCTGAGAGCAGGATAAGCAGTTTGGGTAACGGTTGGATGGAATGGGTGGATGTGCAAACATAGTATACCATAAGGATAATTTCCTTAATTCTGGCAAAAAAGTTAAATTAAAAAAGGGCTTTTCAGGCAAAAGCAATAGATTAGCTCTATGACCTTGCATTTGCTGGGCATATGCAACTGCTGTGAGGTTAAATCGGGTTAAATACATAGATTGGCTCCTACACATATCAGCAAAATTGACTTTTGAGCAATGGTAGAGATGAGCCCTTGCTGCTTTGTTGTACTGGTCTGCCCTTAAAGCAGACCAGGGCTGTGACAGCGTTACCTTCATGCTTTGTCCCCCCTAAGCATTGGCTTCATCTGCAGTGACTGTGCTTTCCTGTGGAAATGATGACGCTGCACTTCTGCATGCAAGTTATACCCTTTGCAATACTTAAAAACCTCCCCAAAAGACTGTTAATTAAAAAAGGGCCCCTTGTAAACAATGGCCCAGTATCCTGTTTAGTATTGGCCGTGAAGCTGAATAAGCAGGGTGGGAACACAGGGCTGTGGTTCTGTGACTTCACTGCAGTGAAGAAAAAAAAAAGAGCTTTTGCAGCGTGTTTATACATACATGTTTAATTTACTGGTTGAGTCATCACTATGCCATATTCCAGATTGCCCATTGTTGCTATGCACTATATCACATGTATACAGAGACTTAGGACGAGGATGAACATAACTAGGGCTACTTTTTTTTTTAATATATTGCAATGATGTTTGATGAAATAGCTGCTGGAAGTGTCTCTAAATTGACTGAAATGAATTTGAGTTTCTTTATTGCTTAACAACTGTCAAACATTTCTGTCTTGAAGCCACTAAAGGTATGCTTATTCTTTGCTTAGTATTCCATCTTGTATTGTTAAGCATGAGCTGAATACAAACAAGGGCACTATTATGCAGTGCCTGCAATGTCACCGTCTTCAATGCAAACCCCGAGGCAACAACTGCTGCTCTGGAGCAATATTGCATTTGAAAATATTACCAGTAGTCAACGGATCACAGTAGGGTGTAAGACCAATGAGTTGTCTGCATGTAAGAACCGTTATCCAATAACACAGCTCTCGTAGCATGTGTTAGTGCTTACTTAAATCCTGACAACTTTATTTGTGTTATATTTTCTGAAATTTTATGATAGGCAGAGCGAAGCCACCCAGTGAAGAGGGGCTGTCACTCTTCCTAAAAGAGATTTATTCATAATAATAATCATAATAATAATAACAATAATAATAATAATAATAATGTAAAAAAAGGGATGGAGAAATACACCCAATGGATCCCGGGTAACATCAGAATACAAGAACTACATACAGAAGATCGCACCGCTTGGAACATCTCATATCCTAAGAAAGGCACTATCCATCAAATAGACTTCTACCTCATTCTAACCCTAGGCCCAAGGAATGGGCCCGGTTATTATGTTGTATTATGGCATGAAGTTAAAGGAAATTTGTATAATAATAATAATAATAATAATAATAATAGATAAGCACTATATAGATTTAAATATTATTTATTTGCTTGTTTGTTTGTTTGTTTGTTTGTTTGTTTGTTTGTTTCGTGTTTCCTGTTATATATCCTGTAGAGCCGGGTCCAAACTGTGGACCTGAGGCACTATAGGGCAGATGCCACTTGATTGACAGTACTCATCATAATGTGTGGGCTGTTCCGAGGGCTGTTCTTCGTGAGTCCTAGAGCTCCGATGACCACTGGTGTTGTTTCGGTCTTCAGACGCACATCCTGTTGATTTCAATCTCCAGGTCTTCGTACTTGGTCAGCTTCTCTGTGACTTTCCCTGATGTATTTTTTTTCCGGATGGTATTGTCATGTCGATGAGCATGTACCCCTTTTCCTTCCCGTCCTTGATAACGATGTCGGGCTTCTTGTGTTTTATCTTGTGTTTATTTTCTCTGTCAGTGCGGATGGGCATGTTGCAGAGGATGGTGACATCATTGTTCTCAGTGACCGTTTTTGACTGATGTTCGTACCACTTCTCAGTCGTCTTGATCTTGTAACTCCTGCAGATCCTCCAGTGCAGGTAGGCTGCTGCCTTGTTGTGCCTGTATATGTACTCGGTCTTTGCCAGTTCCGGGCAGCCTGAGACAATATGGTCGATGGTTTCTTCGTACAGTCCACAGATTCTGTATTTTGGGTCTGTACCATCTTTGATGATGCGATGGTGATAGGATCTGGCTGCCAGGCTCTGGTCTTGTGCAGCGATTGTCAGGCCCTCCATCTCTGCTTTCAGCCCGGTGCTCCTCAGCCACTGGTGTGTCTTTTGTTGGTCCACATCTGCGTCCTTCATTCTTTTTGGGCACTTCCCGTGTATTGCTTTGTCCTCCCGGGTTTTTTGCAGTTGCCGCTGGCCATGGTGTTTTACCTTCTGCTTCACTCATTTGGTGTAGATTATAGTTGCCTCATTTTATGTTGGTGGGGTTTCTGGGACGTCATGCTCTTTCTTAAATTGTGCAGTTTCTTTATTGATGGAGTAGATCTGATGTTTTACTATTCGGAGGAATGGGTCATCTGTTTTTGTCAGTAATGCTTCCAGCCCGATAGTGGTAGTCTTGAAGACCAGGTCGAGTTGGACTAGGCCTCGTCCTCCTGAAGCTCCTGGTAGGTACAGCCTGTCGACATCTGCTTTCAGGTGGTGCATCTTCTCCATGGTCAGTATCTTTCTTGTCTCGGTGTCTAGTGTCGTGATATTGTTCAGTTTCCAATTGATGATGTTGAAGCTGTACGTCACTACAGGTATAACTAGGGTGTTGATAGCTTCAATTCTGTTAGCCACATTGAGTTTGCTCTTCAGTACCATACGCACTCTCCTGTGATACTCTTTCCGAATCTTCTCCTTCATGGTTGAGCGTTGTGTGACGTCTTCTTCTTTTACTCCTAGGTACTTGTATATGCCATCTTGGTCTAGCTCTTTGATTATGGTGTCAGTGTCAAGGTCTGCATCTGCAGTCTTTGTAAGTCTCCCTTTCTTGAAAATGGCTTTGGCACACTTGTCAATTCCATCTTTATGTCATCGCTGAAGGTCTTGACAATGGTGAGTAGACTTTTCTACTGATCGTCATCCTTGGTAAATGTCTTGAGGTCGTCAATGTAGAAAAGGTGGGTCAGTTTGCCATTCTTTGATTTGTACCCATAGCTGCTGTTGTTCAGTAGATTGCTGAGTGGCGCTAGTGTAAGGCAGGAGAGCAGTGGTGATAGTGAGTCCCCTTGGAAGATTCCGTTTCTGATGTTGATCAATCTCGATGTTAACAACCCCTCTGCATGATGGAGATTCAGGGTGGTCTTCCAGGTCTTCATGTGCTCCGTGATTAATTTGACAGTTGTTGGGCAGACTCTATAGATCTTGAGGCTCTTCTCTATCCAGGAGTGTGGCATGCTGTCAATGCCTTCCTGTAGTCAATCCATGCTGGTGACAAGTTCTTTTTCTTCAATTTGACCTCTTGCAGTATGGCTTTATTGACAGGTAGCTGGTCCTTGCATCAGTAGCTATCTTTCTTACATCGCTTCTGTTCTGCTGGTAACAAGTTGCTTTTGTCAAGGAAGCTATAGGTCCTCTCTGTGATAATGGAGGTGATGATCTTGTACATTGTTGGTAGGCAGGTGATGGGTCTCTAATTCTTTGAGTTCTGTGTCTCCTCTGTCTTCGGGAGCTGGTATGTGGTTCCCCATGTGAGCCATTTGGGCATTTCTTTGGATTCCTGATAATATCATTTTAGACCCATGCAAGGTATTCGTTGATGCTGGGCAGGTTCCTGATCCAGAAGTTGGCAATTCTTTCTGGTGCCTTTCAGTTGTTGGACTTGTTGATGGCAAGAGTAGTCTCAGTGATGTTGATGTCTGACCGTTCTTAGTTTTCTATGTGTTTGTATTGATCCTGTTGTTGCTGGATGGCTATTATTATTATTGTTATTATTATTATATGACTAATAATCCCAAAGATCAAGAAAGACCACCACTCCAAAGAAGCCATCAGACTCGCCAACAAAGCTTTGAGTTTGTTATTATTATTATTATTATTTTATATATTTTTGATTATTTAATTTATTTTTAATTTAATTTAAATTGTAATACTGTAATTGTAATAACATATTTTGATAATATGTATTACTTTTATTATTGTTATTGTCATCATTATTACTATTATATTATATTATATTATTATATATTATTATATATTTATATTGTTATCTATTATTTGCGCTCATCTATTTGTGTGAAATTCAATAGAGAGTCTATTGTTTATGTCCATTTAATTTTATAATGCTAACATTAAATGCATGTTAAAAGTTGGAGGCTTTTTCATATGCCTTTTTATACTTCTACAAAAAAAAAAATCTGGTCATATACCCATAAACCCATGGCTTCTGACAACTTCACTAAATTCCAGTAAATTATAGCAGTTTCGTTTCTGTATTTGATATTTTGTATCCAACACTCTGGATTAGCCAGGGCACTCTACGTATTTCAACTCAATTTTACCCACTGATCCAGAGTTAGAGATTGTGTATCATGTGAAATCAGGAGATGAAAGACAATAATGAAGGATTGCATGATTCTTAGTTTCTCTTTTTGGATCTGAATCACACTCCAGATTGTGAACACTTTTTGACCACAGAAGTGTGCCAATTTGGCCTACGTGTCTATGTGCAATGATATTGTGTGTGTGTGTGGATGTGTGTGTGTGTGTGTGTGTGTGGATGTGTGTATGCATGCTCGCGCTCTGGGGTTTGTGTATGTACTGGCAGATTTAGGTATGGGTGACATGGGCAGCCGCCTAGGGCAACATGGGCCCATCCACAAAATTCCGAATGGTGGAATTTGTGTGATCAGTTATCTATCGCTCATTTGCACATCACGTCAATGATATCATGTCACCGTGTGGGTCAGTTAACCTGGTCGGAGTGGGTGGCCTGATTCTAGTTTGTGAGCTACACTCAGAATTATGAGAATGTATTATTATTTATTCATTTATTTTTATTTTGATATACTATATTGATCCCCGTGGGGAAATTCCTCTCTACGTTTAACCCATCCTAGCTGTGTAGCTAGGAGCAGTGGGCGGCTGCAGCACCCGGGGCCCAACTCCAGTTTGTCTTGCCATTGCCTTGGTCAGGGGCAGAGACAGGAGTATTAACCCTAACATGCATGTAATTTTGATGGTGGGGGAAACCAGAGCACCCGGAGAAAACCCACCGCAGACACGGGGAGAACATGCAAAGTCCTTACAGAGGACGACTTGGGATGACCCCCAAGGTTGGACAACCCCAGGGTTCGAACCCAGGACCTTATTGCTGTGATGCAACAACGCTAACCACTGGGCCACCGTACCTCCCGATATGAGATGAGGAGGGGGTCAGGGGAAGGTTGACCTCAGGTCTCCCCACTGGAAGCCCAGAAGCTGGGGAATCTATCAAGTAGCACACCTCTAACTTTGTACAGCACTAATGCAATTACTAAGATCAGTCACATTATGAAATGCTACCAAATAAACCACAGTTCATTCATAAGACATATTGTTGCATTTTTTTTCCTGGTTTGTGTGAAATCGTTAAGAATAATATAAAACCAGTCTGCAGCAGGGTAAGGACTGCAGGGGACCCAGAGAGAGCTTGGCTCCTCTTAATATGATGTGAGCTCCCCTGAAAACATGATTTGTGAAATTCGGGGGGGGGGGGTCTCAAAAATATTGACAATATGCTATTTTTTGCCATGCATTTCTAATTTTCCTGTATTTTCATCATCATGGATCATGTGTAAAATCTGGCTGTTATTGATGTATGAGTCATGCATGAGGGTGATTCATCACTAATTCACTTAAATAAAGATACCGGCATGCATGCTGCTCTTGCCAACACCATGGAAGTGTGGCGGTGCAATAACTCACTTTAACTGAAAGATCAGGAAGAAAATTAAAAAAAAACTTTATTAGTCCTACTCAGTCTGCGTGACTTCTTCTTTCAGCTTGTTCCCTGTTTCTCTGGGGTCGCCACAGCGGATTTTATAGTTTCAATCGATACCCTTTGAGGGCACAGCGCTGATGGCAGTCGTTGTTAACCCAGGCCTTGAACGATCTCGTAGGGTCTTGTCAATCCGTATAATGATTTAGCGAAATGTTATGTCGGACGCTCTTCCTGACACACTGGCGTAACATATTTATTATGGGCCCTGGTGCAAGCAACCCTCGTAGACCCCCCCCTCCCCCGTCTCTCTCTCACTCGCTCACACACACACACCACCACCACCATAGGTGGGTTTAGTAAGTAATTTTAGTAATTTATTTGTATAGCACCTTTCACAGATATACAATCACAAAGTGATTCACAGCATAAAATATAACAAATAAAACAGAAATATCAAAGTAACAGACAAAGTTTACACAGATTAGTTATTGTAAAGGTCAGTACGTCAAAGATTGGCTGCACTTCAGAACCACGGAGAGCGGACGCACCACGGACATAGTTCGGAAACCTAAACAGACAGTCTCTAAATCAAATCAGTCGACAAGGCAAAGAAACAAGTCAACGAAGCAACTAGGCTGTAATATAGCTAATAGCCTTGTCATTCGACAGTAACAGGGGAGCACGCATCACACTCAAAACCTGGTAGATTGCATGGTTTGGCACGCACACAGCAGACATTGCAGCTTTCCTTTTTTTCCTTGCTCTCCTTCCTCTTTTTACATCCACTTTTATGTGTGTAACTCATGCTTGCTTGATGTTATTTCTCTAACGTTACTTAGGTAGGCTAGATAGGTAAATGATATTGCGTGCGTTAAACAAGCTATCGTCACATGCTCAAACAGATACGTAACATTGGACTAGGACAATGCATGCAGAAATATTGACGGCCCCCCCCTAGCGACGGGCCCTGGTGCCACTCCACCGGCTGCACCACCTATATTTACGCCAGTGTCCTGACACAACCACTAACCCTATGGACGAGGGCACAGGTAAAGCACTGGATGCCGTCCCAGTAGTCATGGACTTGTGCCCATGCCTGTCACCAGTCTGCATGACTAATCGCCATTATTAATGTCTCTGGATTTAACAGAAAATTTAAACCAATCGACTCTGAAGAACAACCAGAGCCAGAGGCCCCTGTGGTCATGCCTGTATTAAAGTAAGGACTATTCCCAATTAGCTGTATTGTTCACATTTGGCACTGTATTGTATGTGATGGTTGTTGATGAGGACTGGATCCCTTGTATAGGGGATAGAAATAGGCCTGGAAATAGGCCTGGCATATGTCTGTTGGTGTTTGCAACACTCATGCATATGTGTGTTGTTATAGGCTGATTTACTGATACATGACCCTCACATTTGATGTCTTAATTTTACTGAGAACTTGTGCTCATCTGTATGTGATGGGTAACTTCAACCGCTGTTGATTAAGACCTGATCCTTGCAGCCAGCATGGCGTGCTCTGTTTTTGATTCAATGCTCATACATTTGTGTGTTTACAGGCTGTTTTGTTATTTCACCTCTCCGTGTCTTATTTGTGCCGATAAACTATATAATATAGTACATCACCCTGCAGAGTATACTTATTATATACCAGATGTACTGATATAAAGCAAGTAGGGATAAAGCCTTGATGCTATGAATGTTTCTTTGCAACAAGAGTCACAGTCGGTTCTCTCTTTGAGGCACACACAACCCCCCCCAAAAAAAATCAATATTGCAATAAGAAGAAGAAGAAGAAGATGCACCACCTGAAAGTAGATGTCAACAGGCTGTACCTACCAAGAGCTTCAGCAGGATGAGGACTAGTCCAACTCGAACTGACCTTCAAGACTACCACCATTGGGCTGGATGCATACCTGACAAAAACAGATGACCCACTCCTCCGAATTGTAAAACACCAGATCTACTCCATCAATAAAGAAGCTGCACAAGTCAAGAAAGTGCTTGATGTCCCAGAAACCCCACCAACACAAAATGAGGCAACTACCATCTACGCCAAATGAGTGAAACAGAAGGTAAAACACCATGGCCAGCAGCAACTGCAAAAAACCTGGGAGGACAAAGCAATGCACGGGAGGTACCCAAAAAGAATGAGAGACGCAGACGTGGACCAACAAAAGACACACCAGTGGCTGAGGAGCACCGGGCTGAAAGCAGAGACGGAGGGCTGATAATCGCTGCACAAGACCAGAGCCTGGCAACCAGATCCTATCAGCATCACATCATCAAAGATGGAACAGACCCAAAACGCAGAATCTGTGGAATGTACGAAGAAACCATTGACCACATTGTCTCAGGCTGCCTGGAACTGGCAAAGACCGAGTACATATACAGGCACAACAAGGCAGCAGCCTACATGCACTGGAAGATCTGCAGGAGTTACAAGATCAAGACGACTGAGAAGTGGTACGAACATCAGCCAAAAACTGTCACTGAGAACAATGATGTCACCATCCTCTGGGACATACCCATCCACACTGACAGAGAGATAAAAGCCAACAAGCCCGACATCGTTATCAAGGATGGGAAGCAAACGAAGTCCATGCTCATCGACATGGCAGTACCATCTGAAAAAAAAAACACCTCATTGAAAGTCACAGAGAAGCTGACCAAGTACGAAGACCTGGAGATTGAAATCAACAGGATGTGGGGTATGAAGACCGAAACAACACCAGTGGTCATTGGAGCTCTAGGACTTCTGAAGAAAGAAATAGAAAAGTTCACCAACCGTATCCCAGGCAACATCAACATCTGTGTAGTCTTGAAGATCGCCCTACTTGGAACAGCCCACATATTACGACGAGTACTGTCACTCAAGTGGCATCTGCCCTATAGTGCCTTAGGTCTATAGTTTGGACCTGGCTCTACAGGATGTAAAACAGGAAACATGAAAGAAATAATAATAATAATAATAATAATAACAATAAAATATATATAATGGATATCTTATTTAAAGGTGCCTTTCATGACACCCAAGGTCACCTTACATAAAAAACAATAAAGCAGTAAAAACATTTGTGCAATTAACAACAAAACACACAATAATCAATAGAGCATACATCAATAGAAGTTTAAAAAAAGATGAATTTGATGGTTAATGCTGTTAAAATAGGCATTCTAGTTTAAAAAAAAAAGTGGGTTTTAATAGCAGTTTTGGATTTTGTAATGGAGTCCAGTAAGTGGATGTGACGGGGAATGGAGTTCCAGAGTTTGGGTGCAGCATAGGAGAAAGCCCTGGCATCCATTGTGCTGAGGTTGATGGCTGGTAGTGCCGATAGACCTGCTGGTGAAGACCGCAGGGAGATAGATGGAGTATAAGTCTGAAGAAAATCTATAAGATAAGCGGGGGATAGATTATGAAGAGCTTTGAATGTTAATAATTAAATTCTAAAATTAATCCGCTGTGACACAGGAAGCCAGCGTGATTGAATCAGCAGGGGTGAGACATGGTCAGTGGACTTTGAACTTGTAATAATCCGTGCTGCAGAATTCTGCATGACTTGAAGTCGGTGAATAAGTTTGTTGGGGATGCCTGCCATGATCACATTGCAGTAAGTAGTCAATGTGTGATGTGACCAAAGCATTGACTAAGACTTCTGTGGAGTTTTGTGTTAAAGCAGGGTGTCGTCTGGAGATGTTTCGCAGATGGAAAAAAGCAATCCGGGAGACATTGTTTATATGACTGGAAAAGGAAAGGGTACTATGGATAACACCAAGGCTCTTAGCCTGAGCAGAGACAGGTAGGGTGGCTCCAGCAATGGGGAGTGAGCAAATGTTAGTTTTTGAGAGTGCATATTTAGTGCCAATGAGGAGTAGCTCAGTTTTACTACTGTTGAATTTCAAATAATTGTTAGTCATGCATATCTGTATATCATGGAGACAAGCAGTGAGGGTACTGGAGGGGAGAGTGGAGAGTGGACTGGAGGGGAGAGTGGAAGTGGGCTTAGTGGAAACATAAAGCTGTGTATCATCAGCATAGCAGTGGAAATGGATACCAATAGTATAATAATGTAATAATGTTGGAAATTAATGCATTAGTGCAATAGTATGATAATCAGGTTCTGTTTTTTATAAGGGTATTATTCTATTTGTGCATTTGTGTAACAAAGGATTTGTGCAACTTAGTTTTATTTGTGTTTTTTTGTTAGCAGTAGGGTAATAGTGTAATAATTTGCTTATCTTTTTATTTGCGTTTATATACTGCAGTTTGTTTCTATTTGTCTTTTTGATATTTATGAGTCTTATTTTTGTAAATATTTTTATATTTATGTATTTTAAATGTTATGATTATTTGTATTGTTCCAAATGTTTGAATAGAAAATTAGTCAGTTAGTGCAGAATGGGTTTTTGTTGGTGTGTGTGTGTGTGTGGGGGGGGGGGTCGTCCAGTGTGCCATACAAGCTAGAACCGACATGGTGTGTACTGAGGCCAAATATGAGGCCAGAAAGTGCCGGTGTGGGTGCAGGTATTTTATCCCAACCAAGAAGTTACACACCTGATGCTATTAGTCAACCAATAGTCTTCGCTAAGGAGCTTGAATTGTAGACTCAGGTGCTTGGTTGGAACAAAGACCTTCACCCACACCAGCCCTTTCTGGATCATGTTGCTCATCCCTGATCTAGACCAACCGTCTTTCCACTCTTCATCCTCTCCTTGCTAATCCACTGTACTTCCTGATTCACTATCCCCACATCATCCAACCTTCTCTCTTTCTCGTTTTCTTCATTCATCCCCCCCCAAAGTGCTCCGCCCACCTTCTCAACACACTCTCCTCACTTGTCAGGCCATTTCCATCTCCATCTTTCATCGCCCTAACCTGGTGCACATCCCTCCAAGCTCGGTCCCTCTGTCTAGCCAATCGGTACAAGTCCCTTTCTCCTTCCTTAATGTCTAACCTCTCATACAACTCACCATACACCTTTTACTTTGCCTTCACCAACTCTCTCTTCACTTTAAACTGCATCTCATTGTAGTCCTGTCTACTTTCTTCATCTCTCTTACTATCCCACATCTTCTTCGCAAAACTCTTCCTCTGTTAATGTTCCTCATTCCATCCCCAAGTCTCCTTGTCTTCCATCCTCTGTCCAGATGACACGCTAAGTACCTTGCTACAGTGTATTTCACTGATGTGCTGGTAAGACACAAGTGCCTTAATACATTCATCATGTGTTGTGGTACTTGTAATTTACATTACACACTATACATTTTGCAGGCCATGACTGGATAGTGCTTCAAGAATTTATGGCTGAGAGTAATTCAATATAGATGTTATAAAAAAAAAGAAAAAGAAGTAGCCTACATAAATATTATAAAATGCCTTGTGAAGGTTCTGCTAGTTTTCCTAAGTGCTGATTCAGGATGGCTTGTTATATATGGCTGAGCAGGCAGGTCTTCTTCACCTAAAAAACGTAGAGGGCCTCTGGCCTTGCTGTATCCCTCCCTCTCTCCTCTGTGCCTCTGGGCCTTATAAATGGCCTTATGCCATGACTTAGGTTTAATGGCCAATATTTACTGCTCCCGGTGAGTCCTCTGTCTTTTGCAGCTGCCTTCTTTTGCAAACTGTCTGCCTGTCCACGGTAACCTCTTTATAACACTCTGGTACCACTTAAATCACAGCGCGAGACCCAGGGATAAGATTTGTTCATGCTTATGGTCTTTTATTATATCATTTATTTATTTTATTTTTTTACACATCAGTTCCTCATGCATCGATGTAGTCAGTACTTTTGGTGTCCACACTCCAGTTGACAAAACGGCTGAATTGATTTTTTATAAAATCTCAAGAGATGGCTCCAAATTGTCTTCTATCAAAGTGGTATATCCACACAAAATAACAAGTTTATCCCATTTCTTAGAAAACACACCCACACACACACACACACACACACACACACATATATATATATATATATATATATATATATATGGGGGCACAGTGGTTAGCATGGTCCCGTGTCGTCCTCTGTGTGGAGTTTGCATGTTCTCCCCGTGTCTGTGTGGGTTTCCTCTGGGTGCTCCGGTTTCCTCCCACAGTCCAAAGATATGCAGGTCAGGTGAATAGGCCACGATAAATTGTCCCTAGGTATGAATGTGTGTGTGTGTGTGTGTGTGGGCCCTATGATGGACTGGCAGCCTGTGCAGGGTGTCTCCTTGTCTGCCGCCCAGTGACTGCTGGGATAGGCTGCAGTATAAGCGGTTTGGATAATGGATGGAGATATATATATATATATATATATATATATATATATATATATATATATATATATAATATGTGTGTGTGTGTGTGTGCGTGTTATACATTGTGTTGCTTGTCTGTTTATATTTTTTTCTTGTATGTATGCACAAGCACGTTTTGTCCTCTTCCTTTATCACACAGTCCCGGTGGACACCAAAAGGGCAACAGAGTTGGGACCATGCCGTACTATTAAGGTTAAATAAGACCCCCCTGATCCCACAGGATTCACATCTACTCTATAGTCATTGCCTCATAATGGAAAACTTCCCCTGAGGTGTGGGCGCCACTGGTGACTTTGTATCTTCCGTGTGCTGACCTTTCATGAAATGGGGGGAGGAAGTTTGGTTATTGACATTCTGCTGTGCTGCGGTGGCAGGAGACCAAACCCCAAACACTGCTCTGTGCAAACAACTGGCCTGCCTAGCTTCTGAGCCACGAGCGGAGGACCGCATGATACAACAAAATGCAAACACCTTAAGTAACTGGATGGCTGCTATTGGAATTAGTTCCCCTTAGGCAATGTGCTTTTGAACTGGCCCCAAAAAAGGAGAGAGATAAAATACACAAATACACCTCTATTTTAATTGCATGCACACCCGCTGACATATATGCTGGGCAACTTCTTTCAGTGCATGATGCTCTTTGATGCACACACTGAAATAAGTTTGGTAAAGTGCTGCTGACTAAGGGAGGGAGTCCGCTTTTCACATGAAAGGAGGTGGCGGCACAGCCTATCTGCCATGCAGCAATGTGCTCTGCCTGACTGCACAGATAATTAAACGTGTCAGCGATGGCTAATCAACCAAATCAGCCGATCAGCCTCGCAGCTTCATCCCCTTCCTCAATCACTGGATTTACATCGCACTTACACGCAGTCGGGGCTTGATTCGGTTCCTTTTTTTGTGTGCATGTCTTTTGCACCTGTCACTGTGTAAGTGCCAGGAATGTGCCATGCACATTTCTCTCAGCGAGACACTTGGACAACAGCAGCACTGCACACTGCAGAATACACTAATAGACTGACAGTGTTGTCATAAGGTGCAGCAGTGTCAAGAAACAAGTCCAAGTGGAATCACTCTGAAAAAAGGATATCCACTCTTCATATGAACTGAAAGATAACAATTAAAAATGTATTTTTATTTTTGGCAGTAAAATTCATTTTTATTTATTGTTATCAGTCATGGTGGCATGGCGGCGCAGCGGTTAGCGCAGTTATCTCACAGCAAGAATGTCCTGGGTTCGAGCCCCGGGTTAGTTCAACCTTGGGGGTTGTCCCAGGTCGTCCTCTGTGTGGAGTTTGCATGTTCTCCCCGTGTCTGTGTGGGTTTCCTCCGGGTGCTCCGGTTTCCCCCCACAGTCCAAAGACATGTAGGTCAGGTGAATTTTCCCTAGGTGTGAATGTGTGTGTGGGCCCTGTGATGGCCTGGCGGCCTGTCTAGGGTGTCTCCCCGCCCGCCGCCCAATGACTGCCGGGATAGGCTCCAGCATCCCTGCGACCCTGAGCAGGATAAGCGGTTTGGATAGTGGATGGATGGATGGATGGATGGATGGTTATCAGTCATTTAAAGTAAGATCTTTGCTGATAGTAAAACGTTTCATTTTTGAAATACTGACTGACGATTTCAAGGCAGCATTTTTAGCAAAATTAATGCTTGCTGTCCAATGGCAGTTTTTTTTCTTTTCTTCATGGTTCATATGGTCCTCTATTGGTCGGTTTCCGAGTTTGAAGTGCTTGCTGTACTGCCAGGCAGGTGGGACTCAGAGTACTACTGACTGACTGAAACAGCAGCCAGGTGGAGTTGAAAGACGTGATCCTAACATGACCCCCCCATATCGAGGCCTGAGGGGTGCTCCAGAAACTGGCACAACTTCACTAATGACTTCTTCAACACATCCCACCCACCTCTTCGAGTCTGTCTTTCCCCAGCACTCTCTCTCTCTCTCGCTCTTCTCTCGCTCTTCTCTCTCTCTTCTCTCTCTTGCTCTCAATCTCTCTCTCTTCTCTCTCTCGCTCAATTCAATTCAGTTCAACAGGGCTGTATTGGCATGACCATATTCTGTTACACAGTATTGCCAAAGCACAAGGTGGTACAAAACAGTACAGTACAGTTTATAACATACAAACTATAATAGAAAAAAAAGAGTTGTTGTATTGTTAAAAACAAACAAACAAACAACCAACCAATTTAACAATAAAGGTAATAGTGCAAACGTTAATTATACTTGAAGGACAAAGAAGAGAAGAACAAAATCTAGAAAAGGAAGAATTCTGTGTGGGGCGGCACAGTGGCAAAGTGGTCAGCGCGGTCGACTTACAGTAAGAAGGTCCTGGGTTCGAGCCCCGGGGTAGCCCAACCTTGGGGGTCCTCCCGGGTCGTACTGTGTGGAGTTTGCATGTTCTCCCCGTGTCTGCGTGGGTTTCCTCCGGGGGCTCCGGTTTCTTCCCACAGTCCAAAAACATGTAGGTCAGGTGAATCGGTCATATTAAATTGTCCCTAGGTATGAATGTGTGTGTGTGTGTGTGTGTGTGTGTGTGTGTGTGTGTGTGTGTGTGTGTGTGTGTGTGTGTGGGCCCTGTTTGACAGTGTGGTGGCCTGTCCAGGGTGTCTCCCCGACTGCTGCCCAATGACTGCTGGGATAGGCTCCAGCATCCCCGTGACCCTGAGAGCAGGACAAGCTGTTTGGATAATGGATGGATGGATGAATTCTGTGTGTGTGTGTGTGTGTGTGTGTGTGTGTGTGTGTGTGTGTGTGTGTGTGTGTGTGTGTGTGTGTGTGTGTGTGTGTGTGTGTGTGTGTGTGTTTGTACAGGGTGCTCATTCACTGTTCCTCAGATTGTGACATGCAACAATATATGCAGCTGCTGTGTTGCAGCTTGACTTCTCCTCTCCCGGTAGCATGGCTAGTTTGTCTTCTCCTCTCCTGGTAGCATGGCTAGTTTGTCTTCTCCTCTCCCGGTAGCATGGCTAGTTTGTCTTCTTCTCTCCCGGTAGCATGGCTAGTTTGTCTTCTTCTCTCCCGGTAGCATGGCTAGTTTGTCTTCTTCTCTCCCGGTAGCATGGCTAGTTTGTCTTCTTCTCTCCCGGTAGCATGGCTAGTTTGTCTTCTTCTCTCCCAGTAGCATGGCTAGTTTGTCTTCTCCTCTCCCGGTAGCATGGCTAGTTTGTCTTCTTCTCTCCCGGTAGCATGGCTAGTTTGTCTTTTCTCCCGGTAGCATGGCTAGTTTGTCTTCTCCTCTCCTGGTAGCATGGCTAGTTTGTCTTCTCCTCTCCCCATAGGATGGTTAGTTTGTCTTCTCTCGCAGTAAGATGGCTAGTTTGTCTTCTCTCCCAGTAGCATGGCTAGTTTGTCTTCTCCTCTCCCGGTAGCATGGCTAGTTTGTCTTCTTCTCTCCCGGTAGCATGGCTAGTTTGTCTTCTCCTCTCCTGGTAGCATGGCTAGTTTGTCTTCTCCTCTCCCCATAGGATGGTTAGTTTGTCTTCTCTCCCAGTAAGATGGCTAGTTTGTCTTCACCTCTCCCAGTAGCATGGCTAGTTTGTCTTCTCCTCTCCCCATAGGGTGGCTAGTTTGTCTTGTCCTCTCCCAGTAGCGTGGCTAGTTTGTCTTCTCCTCTCCCCGTAGGATGGCTAGTTTGTCTTCTCCTCTCCCTGTAGGGTGACTAGTTTGTCTTCTCCTCTCCCCGTAGGATGGCTAGTTTGTCTTCTCCTCTCCCCGTAGGATGGCTAGTTTATCTTCTCCTCTCCCCGTAGGATGGCTAGTTTGTCTTCCCTCCCAGTAGGATGGCTAGTTTGTCCTCTCCTCTCCCAGTAGGATGGCTAGTTTGTCTTCTCCTCTCCCCGTAGGATGCCTAGTTTGTTGGTGTCAGGGAGGCTTCTGAAGTTTGGCTGGATCTGTTCAATTTTTGGGTAGGAATGATTTCTAATGTGGTTGTGATGATTAAATGCAGCTCTGTCTCCACCTCTCCCATGTCGCAGTGTGTAGGAAACCATCTATGTAGTTAACCTGATTTAACCTCACAGCAGTTGCATCTGCCCAGCAAATGCAAGGTCATAGAGCTATCTATTGCTTTTGCCTGAAAAGCCCTTTTTTAATGTAACTTTTTGCCAGAATTAAGGAAATTATCCTTATGATACTATGTTTGCACATCCACCCATTCCATCCAGCTGTTGCCCAAACTGCTTATCCTGCTCTCAGCGTCACGGGAATGCTGGAGCCTATCCCAGCAGTAACTGGGTGGCAGGCGGGGAAACACTCTGGACAGGCCACCAGTCCACCACAGGTCAGCACAATCATCACATTCATTGTTCAGTCATCACAGTGATTGCACAGTGGAGGTTAAATTGTGTCCCCGATCACCTGGGCTAGGAAGCCACAATGTGCAAAGACAACAAAAACAAAACCAGTTTCAACAGGAGGTGATTTTCAGAGACTGATGGAGGTTGAAGCACAACACTTTGACAACCTCTGTCCATGATGAATGTGTGTGTGTGTGTGTGTGTGTGTGTGTGTGTGTGTGTGTGTGTGTGTGTGTGTGTGTGTGTGTGTGTGTGTGTGTGTGTGTGTGTGTGTGTGTGTGTGTGTTCATGTATTGGTTGTGTCCGTAGTAGCCGACATTGAAATACACAATTGTCTCAATTGTGCCAGCGAGACCTTCTCAAGATTGAGTAAAAGGGTTTTTGGAAAACTGTGACCTTCAGGCTAGAACAAAAAATCTGGTGTACAAAAGCGGTAGTGCTTCCCATCCTACTGTATGGGTCAGAAACCTGGACCACATGTAGGAGGCACCTGAAGGCACTTGAGGCATGCCAACAGCTATGCCTCAGGAAGACCCTTAAGATAAGCTGGGAGGATAAGCACACCAACGTCAACATCCTCGAGGAGGCCAACATGCCTACTGTAACTGCCACCATCACACTGCATCAGTTGAGATGGACTGGCCATGTCCTCCACATGTCTGACTCTCGCCTCCCGAAACAAGTCCTTTACTCTCAGCTTGTGACAGGACGCCGTGCCCCAGGAGGACAAAAGAAGTAATCACTGCTGCTGAAAACAAGTGCAGGCTCAGAAAGGAGCAAGTTACCGGAAAGGCACAAACCACATCCTCAACCACTTCTTCACACCCTTGCCCACATTGCCCCAAGATATGCGGCTCAAGGATCGACTTCTACGCCCACCTGAAGACCCACAAGGACCTACAAGGAGGACATTCATACTCGATCCCGAGTGACCGCCGATGATGATGATGACGATGATGATGATGATGTGTGTGTGTGTGTGTGTGTGTCCTCCAGAGAGATGCTTGTGAAAAAAAAAACTTGCAGCATATCAAACTGGGAAGAGAAGCGCACTAACATCAGTGTTCTTGAGGAATCAAACATCGACAGCATTACCACCACCATCATTAAACACCAACTGAGATGCCATGTAAAACAAATGCCTGAAACACGCCCCCCAAAACAGGTTCTCTACTCAGAACTAGATGCTGCCCAATGAGCAACTAGATGCCAGAAAAACCGTTTCAAGGACAACATCAGGCGTTATCTCACAGTCATTGACCATATCACCAACAATGATGAGACTTCCTAAAGGGAGAAGAGTCAGCATCTCATATCATGGTGTACGACTAACAATCTTGTCCTCAATGTGCAGAAGACAAAGTAGCTGATTGTGGACTTCAGGAGGTCTTGAAGCTGCAGCCACTCCCCCATACACATCAATGGGGTGGAAGTGGAGCATGTTTCCAGCTTTAAATTCCTTGGAGTCCACATCAGTGAGGAACTTTGCTGGACATCAAACACCCAGGCCCTTGTGAAAAAGGCCCAATAACGCCTGCATTTCCTGAGGAGGCTGAGGAGCGCCCATCTATCCCCCAAAATTCTCACCAACTTCTACCACTGCACTATAGAGAGCATCCTGACCATCTGCATCTCAGTGTGGTACGGCAACTGCACCTCAGTAGACCAGAACGCTCTGCAGCGGGTTGTCAAGGCTGCCCAGCATATCACCGGTACCCAACTCCCAGCCATAAAATACATTTATCACAAACGCTGCTTTCGAAGGGGTCTGAGCATCAGCAGAGATCCCACCCACCCCAACCATGGACTGTTCTTTCCCCTGCAGTCTGGGAGGCGCTACAGGAGCCTCAGAGCCCACACTACCAGACTCAAAAACAGTTTCTTTCCACAAGCTGTTGCCCACCTGAACCTGGCTACCCACTGAATGTCTGTAGATATTTTTAAATATTTTGTACTCTTGCTCTTTTTTAACTTATTTTTAGCTTTTGGTCTTCATTTGTATATATCTTACACTGTGTTTGCTGTGATTGTCTGTGTCTGTCTTGCACTGTTTGGTGAAGCCACAGCCCTCATTTCATTTTTAACATGTGCCTGCACATTGTTTTTAATGACAATAAATTGAATTGAATTGAAAATATTCCACAGAACAACTCCAACTGGAAAAACCTTACTCAAAACAGAACCGCATGGAGAAACAGAACACGAAGGAACCACATTCCATGAAGATGATCTCCAACAGGCTGCCAGAGTCAAGCAACAGCAAAGAAAGAGTTCCCACCAAAAAGGTTCTCCAACGTTCCACATCCACATCAATGCCCACACTGCGAGATAGTTTGTGGTTCCAGAGTTGGCCTCTTCAGCCATTTGAGGACCTACAATAAGGACATCCCCCCAGGAGTACCATCATACAGACGTGCTCAATTTTTTGATACCCTTACAACTCATTAAAATAATGCTTCAATCTTCCTGAAAAGTGATGGAATTAAACACTATTTTGGCATGTACTTGCATGCCTGTGGTATGTCATACAATAAAGCAAAGAAGCTGTGAAGATAGATGAATTAATTCTTATTCTACACAGATATTCTAAAATGGCCTGCACACATAACTTGCTACCACTTAGAAAAGATAATAAATAATTGGATTATAGTGATATTTCAAACTAATTAATTAGTATAACACATATATCCTATCTTGTAATCAGTCATTCAGCCTGTCTAAATGGAGAGAAGTAGTCACTGTGCTGTTGGGTATCCCTGTGTGCACCACACTGAACATGGACTGGAGAAAGCAAAGGAGAGAGTTGTCTGAGGAGATCAGAAAGAAAATGATAGACAATCATGGTGAAGTTAAAGGCTACAAGACCATCTCCAAGCAGCTGGATCTCCCTCCTGTGACAGCAGTTGTGAATATCATTGTAACGACCACGGATGACTAGACTTGCTAGCCCTTGGCTAACGGGTCGAACCCTTTAGTCGACTGGTTAACGTGGTTGCCCGTGGTGCGGGAGACCTGGGTTCCCGGCTGCCCTACGAATTCACCACATAGGTGTCAGAAGTGGGATGGTGAGACCGTGAGGCCATCGGAAGCTCGTGCTCCCAGAGGCGTGAGGGAGCTGATATGCTGAAGCGCGGAGACGTGCTTCCCGAAGGAGGGGGATAGTGTAATGACCAGGGATGACTAGTTAGCCCTTAGCTAACAGGTCTGACCCTTTAGTCGACTGATTAACGTAGCCAAGTCCCGGGTTCATGTCCCAGCTGTGGTGGTTCCCGGCTGCCCCCCAAATTCGCTACATTATAAATGAGTCAAAACTGGAGCTTTTTGGCAAATCACATCAGCTCTGTATTCACAGATAAAAAAATGAAGCTTTCAAAGCAAAGAACACCATGCTTACAGTGAAACACGGAGGCGGCTCGGTTATGTTTTGGGGCTGCTTTGCTACGCCTGGCACAGGGCGACTTGAATCTGTTCAGGGAGCAATGACATATCAAGACTATCAAGGCATTCTTGAGCGAAACCTACTGCCCAGTGTCAGAAGGCTGTGTCTCAGTCGCAGGTCATGGGTCCTCCAACAGCACAATGAACCCAAGACACACAGTTAGCAGCACCCAAGAATGGATAAGTACAAAACTTTGAACTCTTCTGAGGGGGCCTTCTATGAATCCTGATCTGAATCCTTTCAAACATCTATGGAAAGAGCGGAAACTTGCAGTCTGGAGAAAGCACCCATCAAACCTGAGACAGCTGGAGCAGTTTTCCCAGGAAGAGTGGGCCAAAATACCTGTTAACAGGTGCAGAAGTCTCACTGAGCGCTGCAGAAAGGGTGTGCTTACAGTGTTGCCTCTAAAGGTTGTGCAACAATATGTTGGAAGGGTTAATGCTCCAATCATTTTTGTCCATGCCATTTTCATTCATTTCATTACTTACAATAGTATATTGGATAAAAAAAAATATATAGCAAAGTCTGTTTTTTATGAAGTATTCAATGAACAGTGGTGGATGCCAATTATTATTTATTTATGTATTTATTTATTCTAGTTTTTTTGTTATTTCAGAGAAAATTGTGCATTTTCTCTTTTTTTGTGGGGTACCAATGTGTCCAGGCCATTTTAGAAATATGTTTGTAGAATAAGCAATAATGAATCTCTTTTCACAGCTTCTTTGCTTTATCCTATGACATAGCGCATGCAAGTATACATGACAAAGTAGCATCTCAGGAAGAATGAAGCATTATTTCAATGAGCTGTAAGGGTACCGACAAATTTTGAGCACATGTGTACTCAACCTTGAGTGATGGCCGTTGACTGCCGGATACACTACTTTGGGAGGGCTGGTGGAGAGGAGGAAGAGGGGAGGCGAGAAGTAAAACCGGGAGATGACAAGCGACGTGTGGTTTTGTGTTTCTTGGTGAAAGTGTGTCTCGGCACCTGTTTGTGCATCTGAGCGTGCTCGCGGGCATGCACATCCGTGTGTGTGCTGGACTGCGTGACAGTCATGTTTTCAAAAGTGGTCTCCTCCGATCTGACAGGGTTTGATTCATGAGTCACTGGTAAGCATCCTACTACATAATTGGATGATGAATAGGCCAGCTGGTCAGTGTTCTGCGGTGTGATTGGGTGATTTAATACCAGCTGGTCTACAGGCTGTTGCATATCTGTCCACATTATTCAGATGCAGTGTGGCTCATCAGTCAGTGTGCATGCTTGTGTGTGTGCACGTGCACGTGTAAGTATGTGTGTTTACTCTAACCTGCTCTGACCTTCAAAAAAAAGCTGTATTATTTTATACAAAACCAATAAACTATGGACATTAAAGCGTGTTCTACAGTCAATCTTTTGACTTATATTGTACCACAAATTATATATTTTCTTTCTTCTCAGCTGTATAGAAACAGGCGGCACAGTGGTGCAGTGGTTAACGCAGTCGCCTCACAGCAAGAAGGGCCTGGGTTTGAGCCCCGGGGTAGTCCAACCTTGGGGGTCGTCCTGGTCGTCCTCCATGTGGAGTTTGCATGTTCTCCCCGTGTCTGTGTGGGTTTCCTCCGGGTGCTCCGGTTTCCTCTCACAGGCTAAAGACATGTATAGGTCAGGGGAATCGGCCGTACTAAATTGCCCCTAGGTGTGAGTGTGTGTGTGTCGGCCGTGTGTCCAGGGTGTCTCCCCGCCTGCCGTCCAATGACTGCTGGGATAGGCTCCAGCATCCCCGTGACCCTGAGAGCAGGATCAGTGGTTTGGATAACGGATGGGTAGATGAATTAATGTATAGAGATACAGAGACAAAGAAAGTAAAAGAGAGAGAGAGAGAGAGAGAACACAAAGTGGAATCAGTTCATCTGGATACGTTTATTGAGAGAAATGTTTCATTACTCATGTAAGTGAGCTCTAAATGAGAGGGAGAAAGAGAGGTTTTGAGTTTTAACAAAATGTTATATAAAAAAACAATGATACAAACAAAATGAACACAATCTCACATGTCCTCAACTAATCATACAGAAATCCATCCATCCATCCATTTTCCGAACCGCTTACCCTGCTGTCAGGGTTGTGGGGATGCTGGGGCCTATCCCAGCAGTCATTGGGCAGCAGGCGGGGAGACACCCTGGACAGGCCAACAGACTATCACACAGGGCCATCATACACACACACACACACACACATTCATACCTAGGGACAATTTGGTATGGCCGACCCGGGACGACCTCCAAGGTTGGACTACCCCGGGGCTCGAACCCAGGGCCTCCTAATATGAGGCGACCGCACTAACCATTGTGCCACGGTGCCGCCCCACACAGAAATCATCTTGGTAAATTGACAAAAGTAGTTCCCCCTCTCGCTGTTCACGTACTGTCTCCCTGTAGTAGACCATTTATCAAAAAGGACTGCCAGGACATTAGCTCCAGCTTTACTCCTTCTGAGAGAGAGGGGGGGGGGCAGGGAATCGAAGGCATGAAGAATGAGGGAAAAAGGACATAAAACAAAAAAGGTGGCAAGTTAATTCAATTCATTGTATGCACATTCACACCCTTCTCAGTTGCTAAAAACCAACTAACTGCACACACTGCAGTAAAATACATCGTCAGCAGTTAAAAAAATTAGGCCAATGTTCCTTATGGGCCTGCAGCTGATGAAGAAGCCGGCAGCGTGTTGTTGTTGGAGCCGTTGTGTATTAGTCATAATCTCCAAATCCCTGCTGGTTCTGGTGCAAGATCTCCTATAGGTCTTTCTGTCATGCCGCTCCTTCAGCTTAGGAATCATTTCCACCAAGGACCTGTTCTTACAGTGCTCCCTCTTTTACCCTCATTTACAATGGAAAAGATGATCTGTTGACAACACCAAGAGCTGTGCGTGTATTTCAGCACTTAGTGTGGCAGGTGCCGAAAGCTCCAAACTTTTTAGTAAAACTTCGGCTTCTGCCTGCTGAAAGCAGCTGTTGAACTGCTCGCTAAAAATATATAAACAAGGTGCATGGTGAACACACGTCTATAGAGTGTATATTCCTGCCAACAAGCTTGTTGCCCCTTGGGGTGTACATTAGTCATATCTCCTTTGTCATACTTCAGCATTAGTCATATCTCCTTTGGTGCTGTTATATAATGCCCTTTAGACTATCGAGCCTTACGGGCTAAAGTTGATGATGCAGCCAGCAGCATCTTGTACTGCTGACATTGCTACATTACTCATAATCTCCTTAACACCATTGGATGTATCATGAAATATTCTATGGCAGTGTTTCCCATTTTACAGTAGGGAGGACGGACCTCCCAGCCAAGACGTTGTTCACGTCTCTCTCTCTCTCTCTCTTTCTCTCTCTCTCTCTCTCTCTCTCTCTCTCTCTCTCTCTCTCTCTCTCTCTCTCTCTCTCTCTCTCTCTCTCTTTCTCTCTCTCTCACTCAGCCCCCTTCTTCTTCGTCTTTGTCTTCATCTTCTTCTCTCTCTGTCTACCTCGTCTTCTCTTTCTTCCTGTGAATAAACTTTGTAGTACAGCTTTCCATTTGGGACCATTTCTTTAACCCTTTGGGAGTATGTCACTTGAAACACTTTTTAAAGTTTTAAGCATCTTTCACTATTTGCTAATTTAGTTTGAGTATAATTCGTTTCCTATGATTTACTTTTTCTGTAAGTGAGTTGTTGGAGCGTATTGTGATGTAGGCTGAAAGGTACAGACTACCGATTCCTGCATGTGTGACAAACACCGGATAGCCCCCTCCTCGCAGTATTGACCGGACTTCACTTGTGGAGTTGGCGTAACCTGGGCAGCACTCAGCTGGCTAAAGCCTAATGGACTGCGGACTGGCGGTTATAAAAATCCCACACATCCCTGGCTCATAAGTGCCTAACCAGCGGGCAGTCCAGACTCCCAATCCGACCATCACTTGGATACAACCTGTGGCGGATCCCATCATCTTCACTCTTATGTTGCCATGGAACTAGCTGCTCCCAGGCCTAGCAGTGTGGACCAGCGTCGCGACCTGATCATCACTTTAATCAAGGCTTTAGCAAATGGCTCCGAGAGTTTTTCAAGGACTGTGCTTTACCCCCCCCCCCAACAAAGTCCATTGGCAATGCTGCGGAGCGACGGGAGCAAGGAATGATCATCCTGGAAGCTCCTAGCTCCAAAGGCACACAATTGGCGGCAAGGATCTGATGATCGTCTCTACATAAACCCGGGAAACTGTGTGGATTCGGCAGCAACCTTGCGATGGAGCAGCCCTCTTTAGGGACAGCGCTGCTCCCCCCAATCAGGGGTAGGCCCTACAAAATGTAGGCTAAAAACAGCTGTTTCCCATGTCTCCTGACTGGAATACTGCGTCCAGTAGGAAATCAATTTCTTGCGTGCAAAATAAGGAATTTTTTACACTACTGACTTTTGGAACCTGGAACATTAGGACTCTTCTTGATCAGAGTGACTCTGATAGACCAGAACAACAAACTGCCCTTATTGCACAACAACTCTCTTGCTTGAACATCGATCTTGCAGCTCTCCAAGAGACAAGACTTGCAGATGAAGGCCAACTTGAAGAAAAAGGTCTCAGATACACGTTCATATGGAAAGGATTACCAGAAACGGACTGCTGAATTTATGGAGTCGGTTTTGCAGTCGGATCCAAATTTGTCCGTGACCTGAATCTAACACCTGTCTGCATTAATGAACGCATTATCTTTATCAGATTACCACTTCAAAACGAATACTTCCTGGCTGCCATCAGCGCTTATGCTCCGACTCTTGATGGTGATGATGAGGCAAAAATAGCTTTCTACAGCACTCTATCAAGAACTATTTCCACTGTTCCAACAGCTGACAAGCTCATCCTTATGGGTGACCTCAATGTTCGCGTTGGCAGAGACAGTACAACATAGAGCAACATCACTGGGAAGCATGGAGTCGTCAAATGCAACTCAAACGGAAGCATTCTCCTTGGCCTCTGTGCGGAACATGGCCTCATCATCACAAATATTATCTTCCACCTCAAAATGAGCCAGAAAACTACCTGGACGCATCCGCGATCCCACCACTGGCATCTCATTGACGTTGTGATTGTACGCATGAAGGACCGATCCGATCTTCTTCTTCTTCTTCTTCTTCTTCTTCTTCTTCTTCTTCTTCTGCTTCTGCTGCTGCTGCTGCTGCTGCTTCTTCTTCTCCTCCTCCTCCTCCTCTCTGTCTACCTTGTTTTCTCTTTCTTCCTGTGAATAAGCTCTGTAGTACAGCTTTCAATTTAGGACCAAATGGGGAAAAAGAAAAAAAAAATTATTTTTTTTTCCGGCACGAATGCAAAAGCTATTTTGCCTTTGTTCCCTGTATATTTTGAGTTTATTACATACCCAGCATGTTGGCACTGTAATTGTTATTTTGATAACAACACGTTATTCTTGTCCCCACAGGTAGGGACATTTTAGACCTAGGTCTATGAACGGTTCGGACCCCAAAACAACTGGTATTTGCTGTTGATTTGATTGAAAATCTGCTTTGGTAAATTGGTCTTGGCATCCCAAATTGGTCGCAGAACCTTTTGCAAAAATGTCCAAATACATATGGTTAAGAAACCTTGTTTAATCCTTTTGTGAAAAATTGTGGAAATTTTCTGTCAGTGCCCTGAGGACTCATTTTGGATCCTTTTTCCAACTCCTGCAAACATAAAAAGCCCTTACTCCATTTTCTTGATTGCAACTTTTTTTTCCCACCCTAGCATACCTTTAGTTCAGCTAGTTGGACCACCTACTTACACTTATTGTGGTATAAAGCAAAGGATTGTTTAGGAATAAGTAGTAGAACAAATGAGTGGATTACTGTGCACCATGATGTAACGGTCAAATATCTTGCTACATTTCTTAAAGTTTCTTAAAGAATGTTGAGCATGTGTCGGTGTTGTGTTTGACCATTAGAAGCTCTGCCATAAATTGCCATTTTTATCCAGATTTTAGCCAAAGTTTCACACTACCCTTTTTGATCCTGGTTGTTTTACCTATATGCTTTAACAAGGTAAAATATTTTTGTCATCGGATGTTTGGATCCTAAGTTATTGGTAATTTTAAGTTGGCTGTCAAGTGGACATAGCTTACTGGACTGTCTCGACTGCTGCCAGTTTAGCTAGGTTTATTTTTAGCCTGGTCTGACTGGGCTAGCCAGTCGCTTTTATTTCGGATTTTCAGCTTTTAGTGCCTTTATGGACTTTCATGCCAATTTTATTGATTACTGTCTGACGACAAACATGGCCGTGTGTGTGGATTTTTGTCCTACCTTTTCACATTTGAAGAACAACATTACCTGACTGCAGGCTGAACTCATGGAGAGGGACACGTTAATCCTGGACCTACCTATCATCCGTGGCCACAGCACAGTCAAAACACCTCTCCTTCCTGGGTAATCAGAGGGGCACCAGCATGTATAGCCCCCAGACCATATAGCGTTAACCCAGGACAACAATACCACTAATGATACCAATCTACTCTACAGGCCTCTAAACTGGGAGAGGACGTGCGGCTCAGCCTTAGAGAAAACCTATGACCCACGTTTGCTTGACTTCATCCATCTCAGAGCCTTGGGTCCAGGTTAAGAACAATAAACCCTGCCAGGGTAAACAGCACCTCCAGCCACACTCCCATGAGGCTTCCCAGCTTGGAAATTGCCTCTTGAAGGACGCAATGTCCAGACACTCTGCTAGCTTTGAACCGGCCACCAGTGGCATGCGCCCCAGGGCTGTGTCCTCTGCACGGGCTGAGGGCCCCCATCCACCAGTGCATGATGGCCGGGTGCACTCTTCTACTGAACCTGCTCCACAGCCAACTTCGGTTCTGGTTGTGGGTGATTCCATTGTCAGGGAAGTTGGGTCCAGCAGGACTGCAACACACTGCTTTCCAGATGACAACATAAATGACTTTCTGGCAGAACTTCCTAGTTTGCTGTCTCAGTATATCTCTGTTAAAAAAAGTAATCACTCACATTGGCACAAATGACATTCCACAGCAGCAGTTGAAGCTTTTAAAATGTGTTTTCATGCGTCTTCATAACACCTGAAAGCTCAGTAAGAGTGATGTTTTTACTCTGCTCCTCTTTTTCACCCCATTTCTGCTTGGGTGATTTTCAGTGAACACAAATTTTGTCATCATCTAGAATCATACACAGCCTTGAGATGATTTAATCCATTATAAACGCAGCCACTGAAGAAGCACAAGCCAGTGCAGTCTTAGTGCTGGTCCCAAGCCCGGATAAATGGGGAGGGTTGCATCAGGAAGGGCAAGTATGTGGATCATAACTCAGATTTCCATACTGGATCGGTCGAGGCCTGAGTAATCAACGACTGCCACCGGTACTGTTGACCAGCAGGGTGCCGGTGGAAACTATGCTACTATTGGGTGAAGGGGAAGGCATGTCCAGAGTCAGCAGGATAGAAGGAAGGGTAAGAGTGTGGAGGTGAGAGTTGGAACTTTTAATGTTGGCACTACGACCGGTAAAGGGAGAGAGCTGGCTGATATGATGGAGAGAAGGAAGATAGATATATTTTGTGTGCAAGAGACCAGGTGGAAGGGGAGTAAGTTCAGAAGCATAAGAGGTGGGTTCAAACTCTTCGACCATGGTATGGATGGGAGGAAATGGACAATTTAGTACGGCCGATTCACCTGACCTACATGTCTTTGGACTGTGGGAGGAAACCGGAGCACCCGGAGGAAACCCATGCAGACACGAGGAGAACATGTGAACGCCACACAGAGGACGAACCGAGACGATTCCCAAGGTAGGACTATCCCGGGGCTCGAACCCAGGACTTTCTTGTTGTGAGGCGACCGCGCTAACCACTGTGCCGCCTTGCCGCCATTTTTGTATTTTTGTATTTTTTATTTTGCCAGTTCATGCGAAATAAAGATGGAAAAAAATGACAGAAGGCTGTGAGTAATGTTCATTGGATTTTGATATTTAGGCTGGGTGGATGCTACATATTGGCATTCATTTTTAAACAAAATGTAAGCTTGAAGCTGTGGATTGAATTAGAGTAGAGTCTCACACTGTTCCACTTGAAGGATTCTGGTTTGGCACGGCACTGAAACTGTTTCAGACAGAATATCATGGCTACTTCCACAGTGCCCTGCAGGCCCTCACCGAACTAAAGGGGGAGAGACTTTGTATGCAGACATGATTTTGACGCTAAAAATACTGTGGAATCAGACGTGATTTTTAAACTCCAGTCTAGTGCTCTCCCCCTCTCTCTCTCCCTCTCTCTCTCTCTCTCCCTCTCTCTCTCGCTTCATTTTTACACTGCCCTACAGACCTCCACACTAAACAGACGTATCATAAACACAGACACCATTTAGTCTCTGTCTCTGTCTCTCTCTCGCTCTCTCTCTCTCTCTTGCTTCATCTTTACATTGCCCTACAGACCTCCAAACTAAACAGATGTATCATAAACACAGACACCATTTAGTCTCTTTCTCTGTCTCTGTCTCTCTCTCTCACTCTCTCTCTCTCCCTCTCTCTCCCTCTCTCTCTCTCTCTTGCTTCATCTTTACATTGCCCTACAGACCTCCACACTAAACAGACATATCATAAACACAGACACCATTTAGTCTCTCTCTCTCTGTCTCTCTCTCTTGCATTTTCTCTCTATCTCGCTCTCTCTCTCGCTCTCTTTCTCTCTCTATATATATATCCCTCCTTTTGCTATTTTCTCGTACTCCATTCTGCCTGACAAGTTAGCATATTCTCTCCTGTTTTCTTTCTTTCTTTCTTTTCCCGTAGCTGAACCGCCAATTGTGAAAAGTGATTGAGAGTATTTCAGCAAACCCCCCCCCCCAAGTAGTGAAGTGTTCTGCTGAGCAACGAAAACAGGAGCACTAAAAGAGGCATTGCAATATTTATTTTGGACAGCCCAGCGACGACACAAGCGGCGTCCATACTGTTTGAAAAGCTGGGAGAGGGAGTATCAAGCTTTCCCCTGGGACAAAAGAGCATCATGCTGGTTTAGTACAGTGTTTTGGACATCAACACTGGATGGGGGGGGGGGGGGAGACAGGCATTTTACATTTTCGAACCAGCTCAGAGGTCCATTTCTCCCCTTGTGCCAAATGGACCGCAGCAGTATCGGAGGAGGCCATGTGAAGGTCGACCTTCTTTATGATACCACAGGACTGCTAAAAACACTCGTGCAGGAAGTCAAGCGTGCACATCTCCCTGATGCTTTACTCTCCCCGTATTCACCTTGTGCACATAGCTGCAGCACCCTGCTGAATTTCAGCGGTATCGTATTGTGTTAGCATTAGCATGTTGGGGCGTTTGGGTAACGTAGCGGTCTATTCCGTTGTCTACCAACACGGGGATCGCTGCTTTGAACCCCCCCGTGTTGCCTGCGGCTTGGTCAGGCGTCCCTACACACACAGTTGGCTTTGTCTGCGGGTGGGAAGCCGTATGTCGGTTTGTGTCCTGGTCGCTGCACTAGCACCTTCCCTGGTCGGTCGGGCTGCCTGTTCAGTGGTGGGGGTGGGGGGGGGACTGGGGGGAATAGCGTGATCCTTCCATGCACTACGTCCCCTTGGTGAAACTCCTCACTTTCAGGAGAAAAGAAATAGCTGGCGACTCCACATGTATCGGAGGAGGCATGTGGTAGTCTGCAGCCCTCCTCGGATCGGCAGAGCGGGTGGAGTAGTGATCGGGACGGCTCGGAGAGTGGGGTAATTGGCCGTGTACAATTGGGGAGAAAAGGGGGGGATATATATATGCATATATATATATATATATGTGTGTGTGTGTGTGTGTGTGTGTGTGAGTTGTGATTTATTTATTTATTGTTTGTTTGTCTAAATTAATGATAACAGGACGATATTACCCAACCCATTCAGCAGCTGACACTGGGCCGGATCCGCCCACAGTCCAGCAGATCCGCATAGGAATTACCACCACCCCTAGACTGCCCCCAGCCCCCCCCCCCCGCCTCCCGCCTCTGTGCCTATTCCGGCAGATCATTATAGCAATCACATCCGCTCCTAGACCGCCCCGCGCCTCTGGTCAGAGTGTGGCCTCCTCATGAAAGTCAGAACCCATTTTTAAATTGGGCCTTGTGGATCTAAAATGAGTCAAGAGTCGGCACCTGAATTCCCTATTTCTCGCATCGTTTTTTTTTTTTGTAGAAACAGATTTCAGTGGACTGTTTAAGAGAAAGAACGTTTACGATCCTTGAATCATTGAATCCCTTTATGCAAAACAAGACACTGGTGCCAGATGCTGCGATACATTTGGCCCAGATCTGGCCCAGTTTGATTTTGCTATCTGGGAAAATTCCACACAAAAATTAGGGTAGAAATATTTAAGGGAGTCTTATTTGAAAATACAGCTTGGTCTGCTATACTTTACACATCCAATGAGGTGCTCCTCAGATGGATTCATAAACACCTGTTAGCAGATACCATGACAAAAACTTCCCCATCATCATAATGATAATTTTCCACTTCACATAGCCCAACTGGACAATCAGCGCTTGACTAATTAACTGAAATCTTGATACATTTAGCTTAAACTGTCTATTTATCTGCCCCCAGATCACTATCTAAAGCTCTTCAAATTATCCGGAAAACCACGGAGAACTGTAATTCCTCTGATAACAATGGCAGCGGAATAGCCAGTGCCCCCCTATGTAAATACTCTTCCAATCTCATCTCTCTGTTGCTCCGTCCCTCTCTCCTCTCATCCTTTGGTCCTTTCTTCTGCATATTGCATCCAATTATGCCATATTTCCTTCTTTTTTTCGGTGTCATTTTGTCAGTTCATCATTTTCCATCATTTCTATGCTCCACTCCTTTTTCCCAGACGTCAGCCCATCAGTCAGTTCTCTCGCTGACTATACATGCTCTTCTCTCTCACCGTGTCACCTGCTTCATATACCAAACATCCTCAGATCACTGTCCACATTCATGTCAAAAAGCTGGATGGATACGTTAAAACAATCCCATCTATGCCTCCCCCTCCTTTTCTGACATTTCTACCCAACCCCACCCCTCCATCCATCTCTCCTCGGGTAGTCGTATTGTTTATTCCCATACCCCTGCTGTCACGTAAACAGAAATATCCTCATGAAAGCACACGAACAGGCAGACACACAGACATGACTGAAACTGAGTAGTCTCTCATCCTGGCTCCCGTGGGCTTGTGTTAGCTTCGCAAAAGCAGCAGTGATGGTAGACGGAGATGTATATACTTAGTGAGATGCTCTGGGGTCAGCGGTTGTATCTCCATTACTGTTGAAAGGACCAGGCAACATTAACTGTACACGAAGAGATTCTGCACCCACAGAAAGAAAGAAAGAAGGGAACTGGGGAAAAGACTGAGATTGAGTAAGCATGTTTCAATCACAAACCAGCAAAGGAATAGCTCCACCTTGGTAAACAGCTTCATCTGGCTAGCCTTGGAAGGATGACCTCAACGTCAGGGTAATCACAGCCTAATTATTCCACCTTTAGGCTTTTGCAGACTTTTGATTTATCAACAAACACCGTAGTTGACATATACTCTTTTTTTTTAAATAGTAGTAAATGAGAAAGCAGTGGATGAGATTTTGCTTGAACAATACAAAGATGGCAAAATGTCATGTTTTTAGGGAGCCGTTAAACAGCCGGGTAGACGTATCACAATGAACCGGACACACAGCATCGCGATCAATAACACTCACTGCATCACATGTGAGCCAGTCTGAACAGTAAAAACAATTATATTTTCAAATTATCTCATCTCATCTCATCTCATCTCATCTCATCTCTTCTCATCATCGGCCGCTTCTCCGGGGTCGGGTCGCGGTGGCAGCAAGCTACGTAGGGCACTCCATACGTCCCTCTCCCCAGCAGCGCCCACCACCAGCTCCTCCTGAGGGATCCCAAGGCGTTCCCAGACCAGATTGGACATGTAGTCCCTCCAGCGAGTTCTGGGTCTACCCCGGGGTCTCCTCCCAGTTGGACGTGCCCAGGAAACCTCCAAAGGAAGGCGCTCAGGAGGCATCCTAATTAGATGCCCGAACCACCTCGACTGGCTCCTTTCGACGCAAAGGAGCAGCGGCTCTACTCCGAGCTCCCCCCGGATGTCTGAGCTCCTCATCCTATCTCTGAGGCTGAACCCAGACACCCGACGGAGGAAACTCATTTCAGCCACTTGTATCCGTGATCTCACCCTTTCGATCACTACCCAAAGCTCATGACCATAGGTGAGGGTTGGAACGAAGATTGACGGGTGAATTGAGAGTTTTGCCTTCCGGCTCAGCTCCCTCTTCACCACAACGGTCTGGTACAACGTCCGCATTACTGCTGATGCTGCACCAATCCGCCTGTCAGTCTCCCACTCCATTCTACCCTCACTCGTGAACAAGACCCTGAGATACCTGAACTCCTTCACTTGAGGCAACAACTCATCCCCAACCCGGAGGGAGCAATCCACCATTTTCAAATTAAATAAAAAAAGAAAAAAGAAAAGAAAAGAAAACATGGTTGGAGATATCACTTCCCTTTACAGTTTTCATAAAATTATCAAACATATACTTGAAAATATATTTAAGATGATTTGGCAAGACTCCCCCATCAACTTTACCCACTCTACATTAAATCTCATGGCAAGTTGTCATTTTTTTAAATAACATATTGGCATTTTCCTACTGTGCTTTATGTGTCTTGACATTTGTCTTTTTCATTTTCAGTAAATGTTGATGAAGTAATTGACTTTTGCTGTTTACTGTTTGCAGCGCCGATGCTCAGTCTGCAATGATTGACTGCCACTACAAACATGGACTAGCTAGCCAGTGGCTACCTCTCACACAGGATGACTGGCCAGGTAATATTTATTTTTTGTTGTTGTTTGTTTTTGTGATAACCTGTAAAAAAAAGTGCATAACAGGTACATGAACACGGAGAAATGGAGAACTTGATCAGACATGTTTGCTTGAGGACCATCACTGCCACAGGAAGTATTGACAGAGTCGATCTACCACAGAGCTGTCATTAACAGGATCAATACCTAGGTTTTAGAGACATCTTTATTTCAAACCATGTAAAGCCTGTAGATGGAATATTGCCTTTAGCTGATTACTTCTAATAGTCGGGACATTGGTTTCCATGCAAACATTTAGAGACAGGGGGATAAAGAGAGATAAAGGAAAGAGTGGATAGACTACAGATATTCAGAGTGATTTGGAGATGGGACAGTCGTAATGTTTTAGCTTACAAATTATATTTAAAACCACCCAGGTGCAACGGTACAATATGACTGAAAATCAGTAAGTTCTGTATTGTGGAAATTGCAGGAAAGTAGAGACGGGCAATTCTCTCATTGACTACGTGAACGCATGTGTCACGTAGTCTCCCGTACAAAATCACCGTCTCAACAACATGGCGCGGCTTGCAGTCCTCGCTCCGCCCTCTCAACCCGGAAACGCTTTCTTAAAGGGCCCGCGTCTACTAATTAGGGAACATTGTGCCCAGTCCACTACAGTATATTGTTATATCAAGTAAGGGTTGGTCATTCAGAACCGTACACGCGTACTAAGCAGTCAACACCCAATTTGCTTAGCATGAAAAAGTATCAGCATGTGTTTAGCTTGTGAATTTGCAAAGCAACAGGATATAACTTCAAGCAAAGGCAACATTCAGGTTTATTAGGCAGCTACTATGTGTCAGTCAGTTTGGCAACACATGGCATTGATTGAGGAGTTCATTCATTTTCATGTCTAAACAGTCACAGTACACTTTCGGCTATGGGAAAAATAAAATCAATCAAACAAGTTTAATAATGCTGTGTCTCACCTGCACCGATGGAGTACAACTTGCTTTACAGCATTTTAAGGACGGACTAAGCCATTTACCTTGATGCGATTCACTTGACCAAAGTCAAAAGCCAAATTCACGCGCTCCCCGACTGCCTTTAGCATACACTGGATGTTCTTCTCCTGGATCTCCACTTCGCCGTGGTGGAGAAGCGTGCATATACCAATGATCCCAAGAGCTATGCCGGCTCCTGGTAGGGTCACCGAAGGCGCATATATCAAGGGGGAGGTTCCAGACAAAGCGCAACCCAACAAAGACCTCAACGGCGGAACTGGTGGATGATGTCTTCAGGTAACAACGGCAGGGAAGGCAGATGAAGGCTGCAACAGAGGGTGGTCCCTAATCGTCTTGGTTCTCCATGCCATTGGAATCTGGCCACCCCCTGCTAAGGACCGTGTGGAGGCTGCAGGTGCATCAGCCACTCCACGTAAAAAGCTGTCATGCACAGGCGTCCTCCCGTTATGCGGCTGCAGGGCCGGCCTCTACGCCCACCTCAAGACCCAGAGGGATCCGGAGGGAGGACGTTCATACTCGACCCCGAGTGATCGCCGATGATGATGTCACTGTGGATGCTTAACGAGTGAAACTAAGATCATAAAACGGCCAGTTCCTGCACACAGCTGGTTATACTAATAGACTATCTGAAAATCCCACCTAGTGCAAGTGCGAGGTTATTTCTGATCATTCTTACATGCATTGAAGGACAGATAATTCAAAAGGGGAATACTTTTCTTTGTAAAGTGCAATGATACACTCAACTGATCGTTGGTCATGTGTGAATGTGTTAAACGGAGACTTCAGGGAAGTGACGCCTTGCGTCTTTTGCCTTGCATTGTGCCCAGTGCACCCTGTTAGCTGTACTATAATTACTGTTAATGGTGATCTCTTGATGCTCTTTGCTTACATATATGTTTGCTGCCTCTTTGAAAATACAAAGAGCCAATTCTGCTGCCACTCTGATTTCAAGAGTGCCAGTTTTCAACTGCAGCCACGTGGCGCTCATATTGAGGTGCTAGGAAGGGTCTCATCTTCAGTCTACCGAGCTCGGGCTTTACAATGTGCTTTTTATCTCCGAGTCCATTTATTCTTTCTCTTCCGATGACAAGCTTACCATCGTAAACCCATTATCTGAAGATAGACTGTTTCACTTAGAAGTATTTTGCAACAACGTTTTTATTTATAACGGCGTCATGTGAAATGGAGCAACTGGCTTTAACACTAGACAATTTTATTTGTATAGCCCAATATCCAAAGGTACAAATTTGCCTCGGGGGGCTTTACAGCAACACAACATCCTGTCCTCAGGCCGTCGCATCGGGTAAGGAACAACTCCCTAAAAAAAAAACCCTTTAACAGGGAGAAAAAATAGGAAGAGAGCTCAAGGAGAGCAACAGAGGAGGGGTCTCTCTCCCAAGACGGACAACGTGCAATGGATGTTGTGTTTACACAATTTACACAATACAACACTGAAAGAGGATAACAGAATTATAATGGACTTTTCTAATGCCAAGCAGTGTCCAGATGCCACCAGAACAGCCTAGGACCCGAGCCACGCGACCACCATCACCATGCAGGCAAAAAAAGAAAGAAAGTGGCAACACCCCGCCTGCCGCCCAACGACTGCTGGGATAGGCTCCAGCATCCCCGCGACTCTGAGAGCAGGATAAGAGAAACAATAGAGGGCAAAAGGAGAAGTCAATAGCAACTCCAACGTCCATATGCATTCAGAATGAGAAGGTAAAAAGAAAAAGAGAAGAAAAGCTGATAACTGTATTTTACATCTCTGTGGCAGCTTTGGGGGATTTGGATGTAGGATCAAGGCGAGAGAGTAATGAAGAAAGTAAAATGCAGACTGTTACGGACTGCTATATGTTTTCTTTGAATGAGAGACGTAACGATGCTGCCTCTGCAGATACAAATAGCCATTTGTGTCCGGGTAGCGTAGCGGTCTATTCCGTTGTCTACCAACACGGGGGTCGCTGGTTCGAATCCCCGTGTTACCTCCGGCTTGGTCAGGCGTCCCTATACAGACACACTTGGCCATGTCTGCAGGTGGGGAGCCGGATGCGGGTATGTGTCCTGGTCACTGCACTAGCGCCTCCTCTGGTTGGTCGGTGTGCCTGTTCGGGGTGGGGGTGGGGGCTGGGGGGAATAGCGCGATCCTCCCACGCGCTACATCTCCCCGGTGAAACGCCTCACTGTCAGGTGAAAAGAAGCGGCTGGTGACTCCACATGTATGGGAGGAGGCATGTGGTAGGTGTAGTCTGCAGCCCTCCTCAGATCGGCAGAGGGGGTGGAGCAGCGACCGGGGCTGCTCTGAAGAGTGGGGTAATTGGCTAAATAGAATTGGGGGGAAAAGGGGGGGGCAGCCTTTTGTAAGAGACCTGTGATACAGAGAGCACAAATCATTTTTGTCAGCTGCCGCAGTACAGTAAAATCCCTCCTTCAGCAAGTGATAACACAGCAACAGAGAAAAGGAGTAAAATATTGGATCTGAGTCCCAGCACGTCTATGCGAGAGACAGTGAAAGAGAGAAGCCTTACTCCTTTCAATTATTTGGCGTTCAGTGTTCTGATGCTATTACACATGTTTCAGCCCACACCTCTGCACGAGGGAGGAGCAGCATGGTGCCTTCAACGCATCTCCCTGCAGGAATGTTTTGCGTTTTGCATGTGTGCTTTTGCAGGGGGCTGCTGATACAGTATCTGGATGTGTGTGTGTGTGTGTGTGTGTGTGTGTGTGTGTGTGTGTATGTGTGTGTGTGTGTGTGTGTGTGTGTGTGTGTGTGTGTGTGCGTGCATTATGCACGTGCTTTTGTGCATCTGTGATTCTGATTCGGATACATTGTGTCTTTGTGTGTGCAGGGGCAACATTCCTGAGGGAGCAGTGTTGCAGGTTAAAATTGCAGGTTAAGCTTTAGGGCACGTGCGCCATGCACCTACTTTACTAGGCATCAATTCAAGCCATGTAGATTATTAGCTAATGCAGTACTGGGACCTATGCATTGCAGACTGCATTTATACGGCATGGGTTCTCTGATGATTTCTTCTCACCACCAACAGTCATCACATGCCCTAAGCCATCATTAAAGACCCATCGGCTGAGAATAAAACTAATGAATTATGACTTTTACATTTCTGTGTAAAATTGTATTCTTTTCATTATGACGCCAAAGACGGCTGAGAAAGAAATAATCAAATAGCATTATCTTATTGTTCACTGATCGTCACACGATTCCTACACGAGTGTTTATTCTGTCTCGCTACACCGGCTGCAAAAGTGAGCTGGCAAGTTAAAAGTGAGGAGGAGCAGGATGTCTTCCGGATATAATCAGAAAAGTGGTGCACAGAAAAGAAAACAAAAGCATGTGGATGAGAGCGAGAGAGAGAGAGCGAAAGAGAGGTAGAAAGATAAGCTTCCAAAATGTAATTTGTTTTTCAGTGGAGAGTGGGCTTGTCATTCAGCAGACCCTGCTGCCAGCTCTTTCGCTTACACCACTGCTGGTCCTGCAGGGGATCAGGTAAAACTCTGAGCCAGCTGGTCACATAAGTGAGCAATTGAATTTGCATTAATAATTAACCAATTTGATATTGATCACGAGCCTTGGATGGATTTTTTCAATTATTCCCATCGTCACTCGCTTCTGCCAGTGTGTGTGTGAGTGAGAGGGAGGGAGAAAGAGAGATAGAGAGAGAGAGAGAGGCCCTGTTAAGACCTGTCTTCTTGTATCCAGAGACAGCGTTTCTCACACTTTGTATCCAAACGTGTTTTAACATACTACGTTGGATTTGTCTTTCCGTGTCAACAGGAAAATAACTACACATATATGCATTTCCATGCAGACTCCCTCAAAGAACATATTTTGCCTCACCTCTTTCAGTCAGCTTGACTTGGTTGTGCTACGATCTATGCGCTTATTTGAAGGCCAAGCTTTTGAACACTTCTCAGCAAAATTAAGACTTATTTCACAACATGTCTTGTCAGTGTTGATATCAAAATGCCGACTTTATTCTCAGAAAGACATTTTTGTTTCGTCTCACTAGCCGTCATAGTCCAGCACAGACTACATTTCAGACTACTGAATAGGCATTATCATTACACAGCTGTCACAAATATGTGGGCTAGTAGGGGCCTGCTAAACTACTAGTAGCTTCAGAAGGCTGTTAGCACCCGTTTATTTCAGTGAGCCAGTGAGCCGGTGCTTAACGTACCCATCCATCATCCAAACCCTTATCCTGCCCTCATGGTCGCGGGGATGCTGGAGCCTATCCCAGCAGTCACTGGGCGGCAGGTTGGGACACACCCTGGACAGGCCGCCAGGCCATCACAGGGCTTTCGTTATCCCTACATCTCTTCTTGATAACTGGAGGAACACTTTTGTTAATGATGAATGTTCGAATAGGAAATATTCCAGATTAAGAGTTCACAATTTAATGCAAAAAAAAAACAAACAAAAAACTGTGTTAAGTGTTAAGTGTAATGCTGGTTTTACGATTGCTTAAAATATATATTAACAAAATCATTTTATATGAAGGGAAATTACCGTACTTGTGGGAAAAAAAGGGATTAAAAAATGGTGTAAAGTGAAGAACTATTTTCATGTAGCAGGGGACGCCCGAGGATCTTGACTGAGTGGTTCGCTGCAGCAGTGCGTTTCCTTTGCGACATGGTTGTCAGTCCGGCTGGTCTGCAAGTGCATATAGCTCGATATGCAGGGTAGAGTTTGAACGATACCAGGACCAGGACCAGGACCATGCAATACAATGGTATCTGTATGGCTCTTAAAATCTGATAAACACCCCTCATGTAAGCTGTGTTCATAAAACCAAATAATCTTTTGCAAATACCCTAATCACTAAAATAGCCCACCAGCATTGGCTCACTGGCTCACTGAAATAAATGGGTGCTAACATCCTTCTGAAACCTACTAGTAGGTTAGTAGGGCCTTACTAGCCCATATATTTGGGACAGATGTGTAATGATAATGCCTATTCAATAGAGTGATAAACAGTCAAATCGACTGAACTGCTGCATGTTAACTGTAGAATCACGCTGTGGTGGTGGTGGATGCATGCACTGAAGATTTAATTCTGTTGGCGCAAATGAAGAATGCGGTCCTAAGTGGTCAGGGGGGAAAAAAATTGTCTATATATGTGTGTGTGTATGTATATATATGTATATATAAGATAAGCTGTTAAGATTTAAGATAATGGATGGATGGATGGATGGATGGATATATATATTAACATTTATTTGGAAAAAGACCATGTACATTAATCCACATTCGAACAAATGCAAATGTACCCGAGTTCATTCAGCAGTCCCTTTGCCTGATGTTGTTAGGCATCGTAGAATAATAAAATAATAAAACAATAATAATAATAATAATAATGAATTAAACTTGTATAGCGCTTTTCTAACACTCAAAGTTGCTTTACAATAAACGGGGTGAAACAAGACAACAGACATACAGGGGTGGATGGGAAGGGGGGCAACGAGAGGGAGAACCGCAGCCACACACGACGCCAGCAGTATATAGCACTGCAGTAAATAGTACAAATAAAACATGTGCAGTAAGTAAATAACATATGATACTGTGATATACAAAAAATAAACATACAATATAGTTAATATACAATACAAGAAAAACAAGAGTAAACAAGCAAGGAAATATATACAGAATATACAAATAATGTAGAAAAAGATAATAAAGATAATATAGAAAGTAATATAATTAAAAAAGCAGACATACAACACAGCTAATGTATAATACAGTTAAACAACATGTTAAAGGTGTGTGTGAATAGCATCAATGTTGACATTGTTGGTTCTTAATGAGCCATTTCTTGACATTACACTTAAATGAATAATAGGATGGAGACTCACTAATTGATTGTGGTACTGATTTCCATTGATTTGATGCTCTAAAGGAGAAGACGGCCTGACTAAATGCAGTTCTCCTGAGTGGGATTGTGCAAGACCCCTTTAGCTGCACCTCTAGTACCTCTGTTTGTGGTAGATTCTATGTTGATGAAGCTCTACAGAGGAAGAAGAGCTAAACCATGCATTATCTTATAAACGAGGCAGACATTTATTAATTTTTGTATTTGATGAGGTTTTCCCAGCTACGTGGAGTATTTTTTTTTGAATATGACAATTATGAAAACTGAATGGCTTTTTGTCTAAGGTTTTGAGTGCTTGTTTGTATAATGACTCCAGTGCTTTTAATGTTGTAGAGTGTGTGTTAGACCAGCTTATCAGACAATAGGTGATGTGAGAAATAACTATTGAGTGGCCTCAGTTGATAGGAAGTCTCTGATAAACCTGGAATTTACCAAACTAAACTTTACTTTATTGCAGACCCTTTTTATGTACATTCTGAAGCCAAGGTTTGAATTTATATGTACTCCTAAGTATTTGTATTCTGAGACAACATGTAGTCTCTCTCCCTGCTCTACATTTATGCTGTTTCCTTCTGAGAAAAACATACAAATTGTTTTCGACACATTCAGTTTCAGACAACATTGGGTAAGCCAGGCTGTGTCCTTCACCATAACATCTGTTAACTTGATTGCAACCTCTTCTGTAGTTTCACCATGAGTAAAAATAACTGTATCATCAGCATATATGAAGATGACACATTTTCCACACACAGAAGGTAGATCATTCATGTACATGCTGAATAGGATTGATCCCAGTATAGAGCCCTGCAGGACACCCGTTGATAGCTCCAGAGAGTTGGATAATTATTAATTTTGACAAGTTGGGAGTGAAATGAGAGGTAGGATTTATTAAGGTTGGCATATTCTGTGGAATTATTGAAATTGAGTAGTTTATGCAGTAGAATGTTGTGATTAATGGTATTGAATACTTTCCGTACATCAAGGAACATGGCCCCTACGGCCTTGCCTTTGTCCATTGATGCCTCAACTTTTTCTTTGAAATAGCATGTTGCCGTTTCTGTTGAGTGGTTAGCCCTGAATCCAAATTGCATTGGGTGCAGTGGGAAGGAGCTATTGTTGAGATGGTCAATGATTTGTTCGGCAACAAGTTTTTCGAATACCTTTGATACTAAGGGTGAAATACTGATGGGCCTGTAGTTAGTGGTCAGACGAGGGTCTCCGCCTTTGAGTATAGGGGTTACAACAGCAGACTTCCATGAGCTGAGAAATCTCTCTTGATCCCATGAGGTATAAATGATATGCCTTGGTGGGTTAGCTATTGAGGAGCTGGTCTCTTTCAGCATGAGTGTGTACATACCATAGATATTCTAAGCCCTTGAAGACTTGAGATATGCGATTACGTTTACAATATGCATTCACACTACATTATCATAATGGTCGCATACATCTTTGACTACCTCCGACGGTGGTGTGGGTCACTGCATTTTCAGTGCGATTTAGAGACATTCACACCTGTATTTTTAGCTGTTGTGATCTGATTACATGAGACACATGTTGATGCCGGGTGTGAACAATGCCAGAGACAGACAGAGGCAGAATTTGGGTTTGAGTGTGCCTGAGTGGGCAAATCTTCCTGTATGCATTTGCATGTGTGTGTGTGTGTTTGGTAGGGTTGTATACATATGGAGCAGTTGTGCTTTCATGAGTACACACATGCAATCTCTGCATTGGCTTTTTTTTTGTTGTCTTATTCATGCTCAAGTGTCGTCCCCTCTCTCTCTTGCTCTCTTTGTGTGTGTGTGTGTGTGTGTGTGTGTGTGTGTGTGTGTGTGTGTGTGTGTGTGTGTGTGTGTGTGTGTGTGTGTGTGTGTGTGTGTGTGTGTGTGTGTGTGTGTGTGTGTGTACGTGTTTGTCAGGGCTGGCAGAGGGCAGGGATTCAGTGTACCATGTGAAACAGCCTGGTGTGCAGCAGCTACCTGCCTGCCTGTGTTGTTAACCGCCTGACTGGGCACACAGAGGCAGACAAGAGGGTAAAAAAGGACGGGAGAGAGAGAGAGAGAGAGAGAGAGGATGGACATAGGAGGAAAGGAGAGATGAGGCAAGAGGGAGGAAATGAAGGTGGACGATAGCAAGCAGGTGGGAGAGCCAGAGAAGAGGAAGAACAGATTGGAGAGAAGAAGATGGCCAGGAGGTACTTGCAGTTCCTAGCCAAATGACTTGACACAGGCACAGGAAAGAGAGCGAGATGAGGGGAAACAGGGTGAGAGACACGAAGAGAAAGCACAGAATGGGAACAGCAGAGGAAAGAGGAGATAAAAAAGGAAAGGACAAAAGATAAGGAGACTTTGGCTACTGTACGACAACACAAAATTAAGAGGGATGGAAGAGGAGTGAGAGAGAGATGTGGGCAAGAGATATAAAATGGAGGACAAAAAGGAGCTAGAGACCAGGCGTATAGGTAGGGTGCGTCTGTAGGTAGAGGTGTATTCCCCAGTCTGTCTCCCATGCTGCTGACTCTCCACAGAACCATGGACTGACTGACCACGTGCTTCAGATGGTGAAGCCACTTAGTCTTGAATGACTTGCTTAATGTGAGGGGGCACATTCGGTGCAGATGGAGAAAGACGGTAAGCTTGACTAGACAATGGCTGAGCGACAAAAGACAGGTCAGTCATGCTAACACACACAAATGGAGACGGACACGGAGGAGAAAAGGACAAAGAGGAGAAAACACACAAGCAGAGACCAGCATGCAGACAGAGCGCTCTACGAGATGCTGTGTGTGTCTTTAATGCAGTTGTGCATTCACCAACCACAGCACCGAGGAAGACGTTGGGACAGGCTGACATACTGTAGAGAGAGAGAGAGAGAGAGAGAGAGAGAGAGAGAGAGAGAGAGAGAGAGAGAGAGAGAGAGAGAGAGAGAGGCATTAACAGATGCAGCCACTCGGACAGAAGCAGGGCAAGAGCTAATTAGTCATCCACTAATGGGGTTTTACGCAGAGAGACAAGAGGATAAAACCAGAGGGACTTGAGTGAGACACACAACAAGGTAATGACGCCCAGATCCAGCTGGTCAGACGCAGGGCATAGACATGTCAAAGAGCTGATCAGTCCTCCACTAATGGATTTGTCCACCCACACAAAAGGTACACACACTCACCCCCCCACCACCCACCCACACATACAGACGGAGAGAGAAAGACAGAGACGAGCAAAAAACAAAGAGAGACACGCAGCATCAGCAGTCAGTAGACGAGCTGGTCAGTGCCCCGCTAATGGAGTCCTGCAGAGTCACAGAGCCCCGGCCATCATCTGCCTCTTGTTTGCGTTCTGTTACCTTGACTGACAGCTGAGAGACGACGGAGAGCATTTGTATGTAATTGTTAGAGCGCGTGAGGATGAGAAAGCCCTGGTCTATTCACACTGCATGTGGAGGGATGTGTGTGTGTGTGTGTGTGTGTGTGTGTACGTGTGTTCCTCTACCTGCTTAGGCGGCAATGGCTGCAGAGCAAACAGTGTTAGAGAGAACCCATTAATCATGTATTTAACCCCATAAAAATCTCCAGACACAGCGAGCGAGAGAGAGATAGATAGATAGAGAGAAAGAGCGAGAGACAGAGAGAGCGAGACAGAATGAGAGAGAGAGAGGTTCACATATAGCTTGCTCACTGAGAGCTGTCAAGATAGAACAATAAACACCAGGCAAAAACATATATTTCTATCTCCTTGCAATGATTTGTTTTAGAATCACACACACATCACGGATAACACATATCCCGGATAACACACATCCCGGATAACACACATCATGGATAACACACATCAGGGATACAAGCGGCTGAAATGAGTTTCCTCCGTAGGGCGTCTGGGCTCAGCCTTAGAGATAGGGTGAGGAGCTCAGACATCCGGAGGGAGCTCGGAGTAGAGCCGCTACTCCTTCACGTTGAAAGGAGCCAGTCGAGGTGGTTCGGGCATGTGATTGGGATGCTTCCTGGGCGCCTTCCTTTGGAGGTTTTCCGGGCGCGGCCAACTGGGAGGAGAGCCCGGGGTAGACCCAGAACTCGCTGGAGGGACTACATGTCCAATCTGGCCTGGGAACTCCTTGGGATCCCTCAGGAGGAGCTGGAGGGTGTTGCTGGGGAGAGGGACGTCTGGGGTGCCCTACTTAGTTTGCTGCTTCCTCGAGCCGACCCCGGAGAAGCGGCTGATGATGAGATGAGATGAGATGAGATGAGATGAGATGAGATGAGATGAGATGAGATGAGATGAGATGAGATGAGATGAGATGAGATGAGACACACATCACACATGTAGGCTTGTGGCAGGTGCCAGGTAGCTAGGAACGGTTTTCACGACATTTACTCTGTGCTTGTTCCGTTTATGAATGTTTCAAAAACGAATTAATGGTGAATTAAGTGCTGGTGTCTTGCCAAGTGCTGCTCATTATAGTTCCCCTAGATTGAAGGGGGTGCTCAGGTGGCATAGCGGATGAATGCGCTCGCATCACAACCCTTGTGTATACAGCCCAAACCCTGTCTTTTGCCTCTGGCTCAAACCTACTAGGAGACACAATTGGAAATGTACCTCATTGTGGAGCCAATTCCAATTAGTGACTCCGGAAGGTGGTGGAGTACCTGTACAGTTGTGGGAGAATCGGGAGAAAACAACATCATTAGAAACCTGCAGCTGGCAAGTGAAAAGTAGGGGCTGGCAATTATATATACACATGCATACATACATACATACACACACACACACACACACACACACACACACACACACACACACACACACACACACACACACACACGCATATATATCGCAGAGGACACACATTGTCTATACCGTGCGCATTTTGCCAACCATACAAGAATCAAGAATCAAGAACAATTTATTGTCATTTCTATCACGTAAACAAAATAAACAAAATGTCCTTTCACCCAGCCCTCAGCAGTGCAACACAAAATATAGAAACATCCACATTTACAAAAACACCACCAAAAACAGTGAAAACAAAGCAAAGCAAAAAAAACAAACAGTTAACAACGAAGTCCAAAAAGTCTACTGTCCGGATGATGAACGCCAGCCAGGATGACGGTCGGAACCGCCGCTCTTCATGGGCTAACAGTACACATGCAAAGACTAGGAAAACATGGCTCTGGACAGGGTGAGTTGGGAGTAAAGGGGGAGAAAGCTAAAATGTCATGTTAATAATATTTAATTAACCAAATAAAAAAAAAATTAATTTTCCGTTACAGAGACAGAGATGTAAACAGCCCGGGACAGCTATTCGGTGAGGGCTTGCTCGTGACCTTTGACCTCATTCAGGAAAAACACAACATACTTGATCACTGTTGCTTTCAGCACATCCAACGGATAGACGCCATCGGAAAATAAGTTAACAGCAGCAGTTCTTGCGTTCACACTTGCCAATTTTATTTAAACACCACTCTCTCAATACCTCCAAACAGGCTGTTACAACAGAAATACAAGCTCTCACATTAAGGAAACATCATTTCAATTCCAAAAGAAAAATGCACAGCGCACAAAATCAGGCAAACATCCAGCATCAATTGGCAAAGCATTTGCTACAAAACCTGCATTTCCAGAAGTCAATTTATTTAGTATAAAATCTCTATAAAACCCTAACCCAAGCAGTTCAGGCCTCCTACCTGTAGTAATGGTCTGGATTGTCAGCAGGATTGCGATATGTAAAGGTGACTAAACAAACAAAATAACTTTTATTTCATGTAGTGGGCCTGGCTCAGCCTTGGCACAGGCCTAGTTTCAGAGAGCACTTTGGAGGCCCAATACATGAAATAAAGGTTATTTTGTTTGTCTGTCTCTGTCTGTCTGTCTGTTTGTTTGTTTGTTTGTTTGTTTGTTTGTTTGTTTGTTTGTTTGTTTGTTTGTTTTTAATATAATACCTGACCAACCAGGACATTACCACAGGTATGGGGTCTGCTTGGGTTAGGGTTAAGTCTGAAAAGAAAGATCTTACATCTCATCGGGAAATTAAGATCTAAAGTAGGCCAAAAATCACTAATTTGGTTGTAAATTAGTCAAAAATGATAACCTTGAATTATATATGTCACTATTTCCACACAAAAAAAACAAAAAAAAACTTTCATTTCATGTGTCGGGCCTCCAAAGGGCTCTCTGAAAGTCATCCTGGGTCAAGGCTGTTACCATGAAATGTTGAAACTAAAACTTTGTCATAGGACTAAACAAAAGACATAATTGGAAAGGTCTTAACATGTAGAGTAACATTATGTCAGTCCGAAGATTATAAAGGGCTCCTGCTTTGAAATATTGACCTCTGAACCTTGACCTCAGTGCATGTTGGTAGGCTTGTCATTCAGTAACAGAAGGGGTTACAGGCATGGGACCGACTGTTATAGAGAGCTCTTGACTTCAGCTGTGTACTATACCTATCAAGTGGGTGCACTGTCAAATATGGTCAAAGTTTATTTTCACCCATTTAACAATTACATATTTAAAATCTGATCACACAAATGTATTTCGAATACCCTTAAGCTCCTCGGTGAACTCTCAATATTTATAACTTCCAATTCAGGTAAATACACTAATATTTTTAAAAACTACAATTCCATTGAGATGCGCCATGGGGCATGATACAAATCAGCACCATAGTTGTAGTTCTTCCGGTTTGCTAGCGTTGTAAATAGTGTTGTAGAAAAAAAAAACGGTAACACTTTAGTATGGGGAACATAAAAAACGTAATTACTAGTGAATTAGTAATGATCAAGATGTCACTTTAGTATGAGGAACATATTCTAAGTAACAAAAACTTAATTTACAGTAATTTAACACTATTAACACTTGTAGTTTTGTGTTTTGTTATGTAAGAACAGACCATATTCATTACGTGTTAGTAAGGGAGAATAACTCTACCACCTTATAAAGGCCATACTAAGCAAAGCATATTGAGATGGTACTACTAATAAGCAATACTTCTGAGGTTATAGAGGGAAAACTCATAGTTAATGGCTTACTGGTTGTATAATAAGGCCATGCAGAATAAGGCATTAATGAGTACATAATAATGACCAATTAAGAGCCAATATGTTGCTAATTCGCATGCTAATAAGCACCTAATTAATGATGACTACGTTCCCCATACTAAAGTGTTACCAAAAAATCTTATCTACAGAATATATCAAATATTTACTACAGCCGAAACACAACTTACACTGCATTTAGGTGGTTTATTTGGGGGGATGTGGATTTATTTAGGATATTTTAGCACATATTGTAGAAACCCGTTTTGGGGATTTGTTCAATGTCAGAAACGTTGCATTCCAACAATTCTCTGGCGAGACCTGAAAGAACCTTTGTAAAAACTAATAAGCTAAAGATCATTTACATTCACTGGGCGAAGATTAACACAACATCCATTGCACATTGTCCGTCTTGGGAGAGCGACCCCTCCTCTGTTGCTCTCCCGGAGGTTTCTTGCTGTGTTTTCTCCCTGTTAAAGGGCATGTTCCTAAGGTGCACCCACAATACGCTCAACCGTTGCAGACATATCCGTCAGGGAGACATGGCGCGCAACCAGTCTAGCTAAAGGTCATGCACTTGCTTTGCCTCACACGTGCACGAGCTCGTCGCGGGATCTGCCGAGTCACTACTTCTCCGTTCCTGAACAGGACAACACTGAAGCCACGAACACTCGCACGACCCCTGCTGGTGTTAGACCACCGCCTACTTCGATTCAAGACTATATGACTTAAGCACACTCAATTACAGTTACGCTTACACTAGTCTACACACACCATTCATATACCTTTTACACATTTATACATTCTCATACCTTTTTATGTATACTTTTTATACATACTTTTTACATACTTTTTTTTTACAGCCATATTCGTGTTGCTTAATGTAACCTTTTGAAAATGTTCGTTGTTGCTTGGACATTGAGTGAATCATTCCACAAATTTCTATTGATGCTTAGAGTGTTAAACGATATGATGCTCCATTTTAATTATTTTGTCAACTACTAATAAGACATGTTAGTCCCTAACTAACGGGTCTGACGAGCGGTTAGTGATGTCGCCTTGTGGTGCAGTAGACCTTGTATCGAATCCCGCACCGGGCAAGAAAATAACCGGTTACAATTCTATTCCTAACAGTTACCAATTATATTTTAGAATGTTAACAGTATAATTTTTTTATAACTATTCTCATTCCTAGCGATAACACTTTATGGCATTGAATGCTGATGATACTTTCGAGTGCTTAAGGTTATGCACTTATTCTTAATTATTAATTATATCGATAGCAATGCTAGGTTATGTTAATTACGTAGTATTATCTTTACGTAAAGGGGGAATGTGTTGTGTTCTACGCATACACCAGTAGGTGGCACCAATGTTATGAATGCTCTGTTGCGTGTAACGTAAGTCAGAAGAGAAGAGAAGAAGCGAAGAAGAAACGACTGACCTTTGTGCTCCGTGCTTTACTTACGTACTTATACTTACTTGTTTATACATACACTGCTTACACAACACAGATCCAAACCTAACACACCTAGAACAGTGACCCGGCATTGTTGACCGTAAACAACAGGTGGACAAACGATTTGGACACTGACGAAATCATCGATGCCTAAATAATCAAAATAACAGACACATTGTTCTTTTATGAAGACGTCTAATGGTGAGTGACTGTCTTATAATGGTGCTGTATTACTATGCCAGGTATCGCCGTATATCAGCTGTTCTCATGCTTCACCATTATTATTTTTTATATACTGAAGTGTGGGGACGCGCTTCCCGAAGGGGCGGGGGGGGTAGTGTAACGACTATGAATATGTAACGTGCACGGATAACTAGGGGTCGGACCCTTTAGTCGACTGGTTAATGTTGTCGCCCATGGTGCGGGAGATCCGAGTTCGCGTCCTGGCTTCGGCGGTTCCCGGCTGCCCCCGAATTCGCTACGTTGGTGTCAGAAGTGGGCTGGTGAGACCGTGAGGCCAGAGCCGTGAGGGAGCTGATATGCTGACGCGCTTCCCGAAGGAGGCGGGGTAGGGTAACATGCACGGATAGCTAGACTCGCTAGTTCTTGGCTAACGGGTCGGACCCTTTAAGGAGATCCGGGTTTGCATCCTGGCTGCGGCGGTTCCCGGCTTTCCCCCGAATTCACTACACTATTCTGTAAGTTATCCTTTATTCTATGAGCTGTACACTCATTGCTTACTAGGGGCCGGCAGCATTGTTATTGCTTCGTTACAACCAAGTTCACATGTTAGAATTCTTGTTTCTGTTTTCTAAAGGAATTATTTATGTGTTTCTGTGTTTTGTTTTTGTCAATTTAAGAATCATAGGATGCCAGTAACAGGAAGTGATGTCATGTAACCAGTAATTAGGAAGCTCACCAAACTTAAGCCCAGCCCTGACGGCTAAACCCGGCCCTGACGAGCTGATTGGCTACCGGTGCGGGATGGGCGGGCCACGGCGCGGGGTGGGCGAGCCGTAACAGTTGGATGCTAGAAATTTTCCGAGTTAGTACTGCCAACGGCTACACTGTTCCTAGTCCATTGGAGGTTCATGTAAGAGTGATTACAAATGAATGAGCAGATAATTGGTTACATTTGAGGGGATTACATATGATGCCATTTATTACATTTGGAGTTTAATATACAATAAATACAACATGTAACAGTAAGAAACAAGGGGATTTAACCCACGTTAAAGACAGTTTGGTATATTTACATTGTGTTTATCTGTACATGTTAAACGAAATCATAGTGTTGATTATGCCGTTTATGTGTTTTAGTTTCACCCTTCCTTTCATCAAAACTCTGGAGACAGAATCTATTGTCTGCAGGTTTATTGATTTGCAAAAGGTGTTTAACTTACTGCCAAGTTGTCAGTACATAAAAAGGGCGACATAGTGAAACAACGATGCTATGAATGGCATAAGATGTGTGCAGACGTTTGCTTATGAAAAAAGTTATCTTAAAAAAATAGCCGTTCTTTGTGCAGTGTGTCTTCACTTCCTCACTAAAGTCTCATGGGAGGCTAACTTCCTGTATGTCTTAAAGGAACCACTGCCTGTCTCAGAAAACAATTGAAAGGACTTAGAAAATGTCATTAACTAAACTATCGTAACAGAACACTCCCCATCTGGCGTGGTTAACCGCCACAACCCTACAGTCTCCAACAGTTATTATGGCTGCTTCTCAGGAGCGACGAGCAGGACTGTCTCAGAAATGGGCTGCAGGAACACTTTAGTCCTGTCCTTCCTAGAGACCTTGATCTCTACCTTGCATACCCTGTTGTCTTTGCTGGGGAAGACTTGAGTAATCAGTCCCAAAGGCCATTCATTCACTCTTAAGTTGGTCGTCCTTGAGAAGCACAATGCTTCCAGGCTGAAGGTCGGGCTGGGAAGACTGCCACTTCCTTCGTGGCTGAAGTGAAGAAAGATATTGCTTCTTCCATCTATCCCAGAAGGCTTGAGCCAGATGCTGGACTTGTCACCACTGGGATTTGTGGAGGTCTTTTTTTTAAAAATTTATTTCTAGTTTTTCCCCTTATCCCACCCGATTAACCAAATGGCATATGCCCGGAACTCTTGTCGAATCACTCCCCTGGCTCACGTTTCCACAGGAAGGAGATAGTCATAACACCAGCTTCCTTCAAACTCGTGTTGGCTGCTCTCGCTATTTTACACGCTGAAGCCTTGCATGGATTGCATTACCTTCAGGCCATGAAGGAGACGTAGGGAGAATGCTTTCGGTTGCTTGGCTGCAGGCGCGTGGATGGGCCAGAGGGGTTGCTGGAGAACGACAAGTCCCCAAACACTACACCAATCTACAGCCACTATCCCTCGGGTAAGGGTGGCCTAATGAATGCCTTACCCTGTGGATGCTCTGGCCATGACCGGTTACGGTGAGTCTGGGGTATGAACCTCCCAGCCACATGACGAGTGGATTGCAAGAATGGCGGTTTATTCTGCTCGGCCATCAGAGCGGCCGGATTTGTGGAGATATTTGACCCAGTTACCAACCGGGGCAGGCTTGGCAGGGGAAGACAGACTTTTCCATCCACTGATTCAATTTGGTAGCCTAAGGCTCTTCTCCCCATGGTCTCTGTCTATAGCAGGTCCGGAGAGAATATGGAAAGGTGGGGCCTTGGACATTGAAAGCATCAAAGAGCTCAGAATGAGCTAAGGATCTATTGGTATGCTCGTTGAGGATTGCATAGACCTTCATTGCTCTGTCACAATGCCCGGAAGGGTAGATCTTAATGAGGCAGATCTTAGAGCATGATCTGTCACTCTGATCGCCACCAAAGACTTTGTTGCAGCGAATTGTGACTTCTAAAGATGGTGTAAGATATCGCTCTCCGCCATGCTCTGTAGAGAGGCATGGTCCACGGTGCTGGTCTGGGGTGGAGGGCAGAGATATGCTTCTCACTCCCACACTCAAGACATGTTGTTGTGGACTTACAGTTCTTAACCGTGTGTTGTGTAGAAGTACAATGCTTTGCGTTCCTCTAAAGGCTTCCCACAGAAAGCCCAGCACTTGCTGAGTAGACTGGGTTTTTTATGAATGGGGCACTGTCTGTCGGTATCATCAGCTTTTTTTTTTAATATATATATATATATATATATATAAATTTATTTCAGTTTTTCCCTTTTTCTTCCAATTTAGTGGCCAATCGATCCCTGTTTTAGTTCAAACATCCACCCTTATACTGTATGCGTTCTCCAACTGCATCTCTCCGGCCAGCAGTCTCGAAGGAGACACCCCGCCACTTTCGTGACAAGGTGAATCCAGGCCAAACCACTGCTTTTTCCTACACACACAAAGACACATTCATGTGACGAACACAAGCCTACTCTGCCCCCTCTCGAAGACAGCATCGCCAATTATTGCTGCTTCATCGAGTCCGGCCATAGTCAGATCTGACGAGACCGGGGCGCGAACCCCGGTCCCCAGTTGGCAAATGCATTGACACAAAGCCGATGCTTAGACCGCTACACCACTGCAGACGGTATCATCAGCTTTAAGATAATCTCTGTCTGAGTCAAGAGGAGCTGTAGGAAGTACATCTGTTTTGTGGACTCAGATTTCCTTCTGTCTGCTTAGACTCCGTGGAGTCTTGTCTGCTTTTGGAGGAGCATCCGCTTGGCTAGTGAAGTTAAAGCTCATATCGTTCCTTATTTTAGGCTGTTCTCTGATGAAGTCAACAAAAGCTTCAAGGGGGGGGGTGAGACATGGTGCTGTTGTTTGTAGCTGGATCCGTGATACAGCCACTTCTCTTGTAGGCTGAAGGGCAACTTTTAGACTAAAGGATTTATTCCCCGTAATGTATTGAGGTTTTGAAGACCTAGAAGGTCTCCATCTGCCTTTGCTGCCTCCAGTTCCATGAGTAGATCACTTAACTCATGGAGTTTCGAATAATCTCTGTTGGAGATTTTTTGAAAGCTATCGAGATGTCGGAAAAGTGCATCTTCGATTAATTCGGGGGCCCTGTAACATGCGTCCGTCTATCCAATATCATCCCAAGTCCCCTATCTGGGAAGTTAACATGGACTACCTTGATCCGTTTGGCATGCTCTTCTGACTCTTTCCCTAACCACTTGACAAGCAAATCTATCTTCTCACTGGATGTTAAAGCTAGGCCACTCACCGCATTCCGAAAGGACCGTTTGTTTCCAGGCTCTGTAGCTATGCGGTTTGTCATTGAAATGGATCAAACGTGTGGCGATCAGCTCAATGTCTGTGGACCTTGCTCAGTATGTGCGATGATAATCTTGCATATTTCTCGAGTAGAGAGGCATATCTGCACCGAGATGTGGCTACTGAGCTGTTACTCTGTTTGGTGCTATAGAGCAAAGTTCAGCGTCGGCTTGGCTACTGTCTGCCTTGACGTGTGGGTTTTGGATAGAGAATGCTGACACTAGCTCTGTGTGTAGCCGCCTGATCTCATCTTCAACGGCTACCTCTAAGACTTCTGCTTCAGCCGCAGCTGCGACTATCTCTCTCTCTAACGCCAACATATTCATTGTTGCCTCTAATTGTGCTTTTTCTACTTTTAGCGCCATTTCCTTCTTTGCCTAAGGTAGGCGAGCCTCGGCTGCCTCTGCTTTAGCATGAGCCATGGCGGCAGCAGCCCCAGTGGGCGAACCACTTGAGCATTTAGCTGTTCTTTGTGCAATGCATCTTCACTTCCTCACTAAAGTCACATGGGAGGTTAACTCCCTGTGTTTCCTAAAGGAACCACTACCTGTCTCAGGAAAACAATTGAAATTAATTAGAAAAATGTCATTAGCTAAACTACCATAACAGAACAGTTTTGTTACAGTTTTGGGGATGTTGGAGAGAAATGGCAGTTGCATTGTGTTATATCACGTTTGTACAGCTTTGCTTTTGATCTGGATCGAGGTCTGATACACTGTTTTTAGACCAACAACAGTGCATGAGGTTTCTGTAACTGACCCGCTCTGTGTGTTTGTTTGTGTTTGTGTGTGTGTGTGTGTGTGCTGTTTTGAGCTCGAGTCTGATTCTGCCGTACTTTGGTGTTGCTCAGTGTGTGTATTAGCCACTCTTAACACATGCGATTGCGTTTGGTCGTGCGTGCGTATACTGGCATATCCACAGTTCTGTAGCACCAGCAATTAATAGTCAAGCACCAACTGAGCACCCTGCATAAAAATCCGTTGGCGCCGCCAATGGAGGCTGAGCAGTGTGATGTCCCAATAATTGGCGCACACCCTCCGGTCCCCTTTCTTAAATAAAGGAACCACCACCCCAGTCTGCCAGATACTGTCCCCGACCTCCACTTGACACTGAAGAGGCGTGCTTTTGTTTCATAACCCATTTTTTATTAAAAAACTGGTTTTCTCCGTGGAACTCTTCTATCAATGGATCAAAGAATATTGACTTCATAAAATCAAAAAAAAAATACAAAAAGGGATAGATAGATAGATAGATAGATAGATAGATAGATAGATAGATAGATAGATAGATAGATAGATAGATAGATAGATAGATAGATAGATAGATAGATAGATAGATAGATAGATAGATAGATAGATAGATATAATGAATGTGTGTTAATGAATGTTGTCTGTGTACACCAGCTTACTAAAACTGATCACCATTACATATATGTAAATGTACCTGGTATACTGACTTGCACCTACAGGATCTAATTCCAAACTAACTTAGTGTACACTCCTGTCCTGTCTCAATATAGGACATCTGCCATTGCCGGCAAAACAAGTTTTCCAAAATGTGTATTAATTGGCACTCCTCTCTTTTAAAGGCCTGTTCTCTCTCTCCCCATCTGTCTGTCTTTCCGAATCTCTTCAACACCATCCCCTATTTCTGCATAGTCTTTGCCTTGCTCACTTTTCTCCCTTCACTTCCTATCCATCGCCCTCGCTTCCATTTCATCAGTCTCTCCGTCAGTTAAAAGTCTGTTCCAAACCCTTGCTCGCTCACCATCCCCAGCATCCATATCAGCCCTGTCTCTCATCAACTGCTGTGCCCCCTGCAAAGTAATCCTCTGTCACGACTCCCTGAAACATCTCATCTTACATCAGGATGCAAATATATGTCATGCTGTCTATGCAAGCACCCCACACAAACACACACACAACACAACACAACACAACACAAACATAAATAAAACATAAAATCATTATGTGCACATACAGCATAACTGCACATAGCTGATGTTACACCCAGTCCTGACTGGAATCGGATGTAAACCCCAGATGAATACATATCAGTCCAGTCCAGTTTATTAATTGCAATTACAAATTCCTCCAAATTGCTGGAACAAAACAAACTTGCACACACACACACACACACACACACACACACACACACACACACACACACACACACACACACTGCATTTCATTTTCATAGTTTTTGTGTACTGCCCATTCTTCCCTGAAGGAGAAATTAGACCTGCTTGCTCTGCTCTACAGGTAGGTCAGGTTGCACAACCTCACAACCTGCAACACAACAGTTCACCTTAAGTTGGCATGCTGTTCAAGGACATACAGGCAGGCATGAGGGAAGAGGCTTTAAGGATGGGGGCTGCCAACTAAAACGCAAAGTTATGTGGCGAGCCGGCGTGGAAGAATGAGTCGAGAGTCAGAGATCTCGTTTTAATCGCAACTCCCGTGCTCCTTACACTGTGACCCATACACCGCACGACCCCGGAAGTGCTCTTTTATTCACACTGGCCAGAATGGACAACAACGTAACGAGTCCCCCCCCTCCAAAGGGGGGACTGATGTCGTCACTGACTGTAGGACCGTCACGGTCCTACAGTCAGTTAGTCAGTAAGCGGTCTCCTACTTAGTCTTAGTCGAACCCCCAAAACAACAACACAATAATAACCACACCATGAACCCCACATCATTAAAACACAATTTTAAGTCTAACATTAACAGTCCCATCAGCCATTGCTCTCCTCCAGCGCAGAACTACTGACAGTCAGAGCGACCGCCTCCTCCGGTCGTTACAGTGTGACGTCATTGTTTTGTTTGTAAGGTGCGTGTGTAGCAGATTTGGAATGGAGTGATTACTCACTTTATTATTAAAAATGTAGATTCCACGCAGCCCTAGCACACTGTCTAAAATAAAGGTATGTTTTAGGAAAAGTTAGGCATACTGTTGGTTCTAAGATGTTACACAGCCACCTGTCACTGCTGGGGGGGCACCCACCACTAGAGGGAGCTGCAGTCCCCCCCTCCCCCCAACACACACACACACACCCACACACCACTTCCTGCACTAATGCATAAAGGAGATGTTTTTCCCAGGCTTCAGGCTGAATGTCCCCTTTAATCAATTCTTCACATGACCATGTTTTCCATGCCAGTATCAGTTCCCGTTATTGACCAGGGCAACAGAAGTTGGAATGAGGGGGTGTATGTTTGTCACGTGATATACACATGACAGTGATGTGAAACTGTGATCAATCACACTGCAAGCACAAAGTGTAGGCTCTATTCCGCTCATAATTTCAAAATATACATAATGCACACCCATGCATGTCATATTTCTTGCATCTTTTCTCTTTCAAATTTGAATTTTGTTTCCTGCAGCGATTCTATTTCCCCATAGTATTTACTATTTTTCCCACATCCAGGGGCGATTTTGTGAACCGTATTATGCTTCTGTTGAACAGCTTTTCTATAATACTGGAGTATTTTTGGAGGGCCTGTTTGCATTGACTAGTGAAGGCGTTGCTCATCAACAGTAATTATCGATGTCAGATATTACGCCACCATTTGAGAAAAAGGGTCAAGTGTGTTTATATTTCTAGGTGTGTGTCCCACTGCTCGTACTGCTTTCTTTCCGCTAATCTCATTATTCACTCCATCATCTTGGCTTTGTTGGCAGATTAGGAATAGGATCAGAGTGGATTTAGTTTCCTTTTCAGGCTTCTGAAAGCAGGTTCGTCCACCCTGCCTGTCTCTGAGCCTCACTTACCTTTCTTACCCCGTCTTCTCCTCTGTTCCTGTTGTCTTCCTTCAGAGTACATCCTATCTTCTCCCCATTTGCAAACCAAGCTCATTTTTCCTCTCTCCATCTTTCTCTCTGTCTCACAATTAGAGCCAAAATGGCCACATTTATATGACAAGCATATTTGTTATACCAAAGCCCTCACGCCAATAAAGGTTGGTGTAATTATAATTATGCAAGTTAAAAAAAAGAAGAAAAGGATTGGCACAAAATATGTGGAGATTTAATTTGACAAGTGGAGACTGAATAAAAATTAATGAATAAATAAATGTAGAAATGAATAAACTCAATACCATTGGAAAGTAGTCTCTGCTTAGGACTTTCTTTCCCGTTTTATTTTTAACTGGCAAGTATTCATCACTGTTAGTCAGTTTTAACGTAGATGTTCAGAATTTGTGGCAGTAGAAATGCTCTGTTCATCGAATGCAGTTAAATCTTTGTGTGTTTATTGATTAGGCCTTGGAAGGTCTTGCACTTGAGCACAAAACTTTGAGCATTGTGTAAAAAAGTTGTACAACATGGCTGGATAAATCCATCTTTCATTTTGATCACAGTCAGAGCGTATTGAGAAAATCAAATGTTCGTCACATGTTAAAACAAGTTCATTTCTAACCAGAGATTTGAAGGAAGATAGATTATCTTATCTCATCATCAGCGAGCTTCTCTGGGGTCAGGTCGCAATGGCAGTAAGCTAAGTAGGGTACTCCAGATGTCCCTCTCCCCAGTAACGCCCCCCAGCTCCTCCTGGGGGATCTCACGATGTTGCCAGGCCAGATTGGACATGTAGTCCCTCCAGCGAGTTCTGGGTCTACCCCGGGGTCTCCTCTCAGTTGAAAGTGCCTGGTAAACCTCCAAAGGAAGGCGCCCAGGAGGCATCCTAATCAGATGCCCGAACCACCTCAACTGGCTCCTTTCGACACGAAGGAGCAGCGGCTCTTCTCTGAGCTCCCTCCGGTTGTCCGAGCGCCGCACCCTATCTCTAAGGCTGAGCCCAGACACCCTACGGAGGAAACTCATTTCAGCCGCCTGTATCCGCGGTCTCATGCTTTCGGTCACTACCCAAAGCTCATGACCATAGGTTAGGGTTGGAACGAAGACTGACTGGTAAACTGAGAGCTTTGCCTTCCGGCTCAGCTCCCTCTTCACCACAACGGTCCGGTACAACATCTGCATTACTGCTGATGCTGCGCCAATCTGCCTGTAAATCTCCCACTCCACCCTGCCCTCATTCGAGAACAAGACCCCTGAGATACCTGAACTCCTTCACTCGAGGCAAAAAAAATCCTCCCCAACCCGGAGGGAGCAATCCACCATTTTCTGGTAGAGAACCGTGGCCTCAGAATTGGCGGTGCTGACTCTCATCCCGGCCATTTCACACTCGGCTGCAAACCACCCAAGTGTACGCTGGAGGTCGCATGAAGCCAACAAAATTACATCATCTACGAAGAGCAGAGATGCAATTTTGAGGTTCCCAAAACAGACGCACTCCTCACCTTGGCTGCGCCTTGAGATCCTGTCCATGACTATCACAAACAGAATCGGACACAAGGCACAACCTTGGCGGAGTCCGACACCCACCGAAAATGTGTTTGACTTTGTGCCGAGAATGCGAGAACAGCTCTCACTTTGATTATACAAGGACCGGATGGATTGTAGCAACTGCCCCGGTACCCCATACTCCCACAGTACCCACCCCCCCCCCCACACACACACACACACAGAGTGCCCTGGGGTACATGGTCGTAAGCATTCTCCAAGTCCACAAAACACATGTAGACTGGCTGGTCAAACTCCCATGCCTCCCTCAACACTTCCGCAAGGATAAAGAGTTGGTCCGTTGTTCCACAACCAAGACGGAATCCGCATTGTTCCTCCTGTATCCAAGATTCGACAATCGGTCGGAGCCTCCATTCCAGCAGCCTAGAGTAGACTTTCCCAGGTAGGCTGAGCAGTGTGAAGACAGTTTACTGTTTACAATTTTTCTGTGATTTCTTGTTTGGTCTTTTCAAGCAAACTACAAATGCATTGCTTTTTTTTCTTCCCTGTTTTGATTAAAATGGCTGTATATTCCTACAATAAAATATCTATCATCCAAAGCCCTAATACACAGCAAATATATTAAACATTAAAAAATAAATTAATAATAAAAATAAAATGATAATAAATTAACAAATGTTAAACATTTTTCTTGAAACTTTTCTTTTCTGCATTGTATTATGCCATGGCAGTAGCCTTTAATTAATTGTGAGTCATGCACAAGTAAGCAGAGAGAAATGAGGAAAAAAAAGCCTAAGGCTAAGGCTTTTCTTCAGCCTTTGTTTTAGAAAATATAACAAGCAAATATTGAAAAAAGAGATACTGAAGGTTACTATAAAGATATACAATGTGGGGACCACCTGGATAAATAAGATGGCAACCATTGAATGATGACCTTGAAGAAATAATGGCCACAATCCACTCATCATCGATTCCTCACGATTGTTATATTTTTCAGATGCAGAACTGTATGTGCACACTGTGGAAGATTTTAAGTGAAAGTGCGTTGCCATTTTGAATGTGAGGGTGTCAACAGTACTTTATCACAAATCACATGAATATTGCAAAGAAGGGTGCACTGTAGGAGGGGGAGGAAGGATTTAGGGAGATGGATTATGATAAACAATGCTTTAGACGATACTATGCAATATGCTGGCTTTACGTCAAACTGATTTACTGCTTTAACGTTCAGTCGAACAAAACAAGTCTCTTGCACTTCAACAATTTGAAACGTAAGAAACACAAACAAAGGACGTGCATGATTTTGTAATGACAGTGGTGTGATTTAAGGCTGCTATGCAGTAAGCTTGAACGAAGCGATGCCTGCGAGATGTACCATGGATAAATATCAGCAACACGCACAGAAGTGTCGACAAATTTCACCTGCAACCCACCAGCAAATGGGTGAAAAGTTCCAAGTTGTACATAACAACTTACGTCCACAGTAGCAACTAAAAATTGTGCACAAATTTGCCGCAAATTTAAATTAGTGGGCAAGGTCGACGCACCTCCCTCCGCCTACTCGAGGCATTCATAAGCGCATCACTGCCTCGTCCATCAGGGAGCTCATGCAGTAGTCCAACCAAAGGAATGGCTGTCTCTCCATATATCTGACACCGAAGAAGGGGCCTTGAAATTGGTGCCACTATCAGCAGCCGGCCAGCAGACCGTTGCCTGAGAATCATAACAGGTTCTCACTTCAAGCACCTGTTAAAGAGCTCCTTTACTCAAAGTCACAGACAGACAACATGTGCCTTCTGTTGGACTAATCTCCAGACTGCCTGTTCAGCAGTATTCCTCCATAACATCCCCCCCAAAAAGACCACAAGGACCCTTCCTGCCACCTACGCCAGGTGTCCTCAGCACAACTCTGCATGATTCGCTGTCCTGTCTGATCCAGCGCACCCAAATCACGTTCACCAGACAGCCCAGTCCATCAACACGCCAATCTCACTCTAAATCTGCAACTGGCATTGTTGAGTTGAATAGTGGGGGAGGATTGTCGTATTCCTATTCTGCATTCTGCTCCCTCCGTAGTAACAGCATGCCAGCTGTTTAAACCCATTTTACACCCCAGTCTCGGAGTGCAACCAGAGAGTGCATTGTTGGAAGGCAAACTCTGTAAAATGCTGCCCTTACAAACTGCCAGTGATTAATTGCCTTGCGGGTCATATACTGATATACTCCAAGAGTCAGACATTGTTTATTTAGCCATAAACTCCCAATTCATGTATTTAGTTGTTATATTCATTCATCCTCTTCTGATTTATTTTCTTTGTTTCATGTTTCACTTTCTTTCATTTATGAATTTCACCATTTTTCCATGTTTAGTTAGGTCAATAAGTCACTCGTTTAGATAACAGTCGTGACTCCTGTGTGTTTGCACTTGAATCTGACTTGATTAAAAATTGAAGCGATCAATGCTTCCAGTCTTAATGGACCATCCATCTGTTTGACTGATACATGAAGCCTGGCTGAGAGACAAACATCGTTTGCAATGTGGAGCTCTGATTTATATTTCAGTTAAACATCTCGCTCGTCCAAATTCACTGGGATTTCTATATCTGAATATGGTACAAATTACCGAGGCCAAAAGAAAATAAAGGAAATTTCTTACCCAAAATAGCAAAGCACTGACTGAATGAACATTTAAACAGGCCATAAGAGCATTTTCAGACAACCCATATTTAAACCACAGATGTGCAGGGAGATGCTGTCATTGCTCACTGTTGCATGTAAATGACCTTGTCAGAAATATTTATAAAGTTGTACCGCGACCCCCAAAGTAACACTGATGTACTGCACTTCACCACAGACCGTGAGCATGCTGTGAGGATATTTACTAAATTCAAATTTGCGTCATGCATAGATACATAAACAAATATCAAACAATACCACAGCTTTAGAAAATATTCAGAATTATTGAGGTACATAAGGCAAATTGAGTTTGTTTACATTTATAACATCTTGTCCACACTTCACTAGTCCATACTAAATACTCCTTGTTGACTATTTCCAAATGATAAGCAGAGCTTATGTTTGGTTGGAGATCGAACATGACTATCGTTTAGCCTTTGCCACGTGGTGTAATGCAGAGAGAGGTTGTGAATTCGGAGAGGAAGTTATTTTTGTCAGTAATCTCAAGCCCCTGTACACATAGCATCCATGTGAAGCCCATTCTTCCATGGAGATGTGGCATTCCAGGTCAATTGATTCAATTCAAGAATCAATACAGAGATTATCATTAAAGCAAATGTTTAGTACTTGAATTTCCTCCAACTCCTCCCCTCTGACAGGCGCTACTGAGCACTGTACCCCAAAACAACCAGATATAAAAACAGTTTCTTTCCATGGGCTGTCATTCAAACGAACGCTCAACACTGTCAATAAATTCAGCCATGTTGTTTACTGTACTGCACATTGTACACATACTGCTACACTCCATCATGTCCATCCATCTACCTCAGGTATGTATGGAAGTAGCCTGCTAACATCTATTTCAGCATCTCTGATATATTCTCTGCACCATATCGCCTCTGATTTCACCTGTATATAGTCAATCCGTGTGTATATATCTGACGACCGGGATTGCACTCCTACCTAAAATGACCATGGGCAGTCAAAATGACCGCCGGTTTTAAAACTCTATCGTGTCAAGATAAATACCCAATTGAGATATTAGTGCACTGAATAAGTTAGTTAGTATGTCTGTTAGGAAACGACTGATAACAAAATTAACATTTTAACAACTTTAATACTATTTTTCAAACAATTTAAAATGGCCGCTGTCCAACGCCTGTACATACTGCGTCATCTCGGTGGTAGTCATGGTGCGTCTGTAATGACGTCTGTAACCAGACATGTTGGCAATAATCAAAAATCAAATTTAGACTATTTCTCTGCACTGGAGAACGCTAGGTGATTTTCTTGGGCAGAACAATGAACTTCGCGAAGGAAAGGATGCCACCAAAACACGTCATAAATAGTGACATGACGCACATGATCACGTGCAAATTACCAGTCATTTTGACCGCTCATGGTCGTTTTAGGTAGATGTTATACCATTTTTTGGGTGCAGTTGATCTCATTTTAAATGCAAATATACGCAATTTTAGGAGAATTCAGAGAGCGGCAGGTCTGTATCTTTTTTTCCCCCACCAAATTATTAAACTTTGAAAATCCAAAACGGTCATAACAACCGTCTTGGTCGTTCTGGTACACTGAGAGAGCCACAAAACCAGAGTCAGGTTCCATGTAGTGCAAACCTAGATGGCCTTGGGGCGTCTGGGTAGCTTAGCGGCCTATTCCATTGCCTACCAACACAGGGATCGCCGGTTTGAATCCCCGGCTTGGCCTGGTGTCCCTATCGACACAATTGGCCGTGTCTGCGGGTGGGAAGCCGGATATGGGTGTGTGTCCTGGTCACTGCAGTAGCGCCTCCCCTGGTGGGTCAGGGTGCCTGCCTGTTTGTTTGTTTGTTTGGGTGGGTGGGAGTAGCGTGATTCTCCCATGTGCTATGTCCCTCTGGTGAAACTCCTCACTGTCAGGTGAAAAGAAGTGGCTGGCGACTCCACATGTATTGGAGCAGGCATGTGGTAGTCTGCAGCCCTCCCCGGATCAGCAGACGGGGTGGAGCAGTGACCGGGAGGGCTCGGAAGAGCGGGGGTAATTGGCCAGATACGGTTGGGGAGAAAATGGGGAGGGGGGACCCTACATGGCCAATAAACATGATTCTGCTTTCTTGTTGCACGTGGTTTGTTTGTGTCTGTTCACTGAAACCACGTGACTGGTGTGTCTGCTAATTGACTGTGGGACGGTAGCTGCTGATGCGCAGGATTGTGGTCATCCTCAGACTATCTGTTTTAAACTAAAATTGTGGCCATCTAGTTCGTTGTGTTCGTGACTAACACAAATGTTTTAATTAGACATGAAGGTCAGGAGAAAACCTCCAAAAGATATCAATGCCGGGGGAGGCATACTAAACTTGCTCAAATGCCTCT